>NW_024704742.1:3776477-4009968 GCF_018977255.1 Callorhinchus milii | reverse complement strand
TTATTATAAAATTGTGTGAAATCTACGGCACAGAAAAAGGTTATTTGGCACATTATGTATGTACTGGTACTTTTCGAATAGTACCATGGGTGTACTACGTTTGAAGTTCCAGTTTCCATCTCCGCAGAATCATATTAGAGCAAGCTCAACCTTTCAACGCAATTGAAGCCATCCTTGTAGGTCATCCTGACCAGCCTTGAGTGCCAGTACAGAGAAACCATTGCATTTGTCTGAAACTTTAATCAGAGCACCGTCTTATCCGGCTGCAGAACACATTGATAACACTGTCATTTTCAAGGCTATTCATTCTCTTGTCTCTAAACAGTGGGGGCAGTTCGGTTTTGGGGCCCTTACATTTTACTGGATGATGATACTAAATCTTATCACTGCTCGGGGGCCCTGCGCGTCCAAAAAAGGACCATTTTAACACAAAAAAAACTTCTAAAAAAATTATTTGCAAATAAAGGAGACAATGTTATCGATTGCGTCAAATTACATTGTTGCTTCATTCATCACCGGAGCATGATTTTCCCTTATTTAAGGTGAGGGATGCTCATGTTTATCAATATATCAGGTCATATAGTAGCAATGATTAGATACAAAATTAAGCTTCCTCTACTCTGCTACAATGTGCTTCAGTCTCTATCTCAGAAGAACATCTCCGAAGCCCCCATTTTCCATGGACCACACCAACCTGCTGTGGCTGTCCTGAGTTAAATTGACCACTTCTCCTGTTAAAAATGCTAAACCCCCAAATGTTCTCCTCTCCATTTTATATTGTATCTCTATAACACTTCACATCGAGGCTTGACTATGCAAACTCCTTGCTTGTCAGCCCTCCCCAACTCCTCCCTCCATAGGCTGCAGATTATCCAGAACTCTGCATATCCCGCACCAGGCTCCGTGACCCTATCACCCCCACCCTCGCCCGACTCCACCGGCTTCCCATCACACAGAGGATACAGTTCAAGATCCTGGTCCTCACCTTAAAAGCCCTCCCTGCGATCACCCTGCTTTCCACCCTCCCCAATCCCAACCCCCAGCTCGGGTCCGAAACTCTGACTGTCCAGCACCTTGGGACGTCCTCCCAACATGAAAGGCGCTATACAAATGTAATGTTGTTTTTTATCTTGTACTGACATTAAAGGCGTTACACCAAATGAAAGATTGTTATTAATTTCACTGACCAAGTTGTTCACCAGGAAGCTTGCAGGTACCTGCAAAAGCCCATGCTCGCCAGAAATCAAATGACCATTCTCTTTGGGGATAAGGGGAGGTAAGTGGGGTCTCCTTGGAACTGAACCGGTTCCACGATAATACACTTATCACCAAGACGCTGCCTGCATGAAGGACGTTATATAACTCTTTCTTGTTAATGTTTTTAGATATTTTACTGTGGATTTCCGTTGTCATTTCTTTTAAAAGATATGTTGGATAATAATAATTATTTTTGCATTTGATACAGCGCCTTATCACGTCTTCGAGACGTTTCAAAGCCCTTCACAGAATATACTGTAATGTGAATTGACTGTATATTTTGTGGGTGAAACGCAGCAGCCAATTGCGCAGAGCAGTGTCCTACAGTCTTGGATTGAGTCACAAATTTAGTTTTTTTAAGGATTACTTGTGGAAAAGCGATCCGCCATTTGACTAACAACTGGGATGCTTGAAGAGGAGGAATATTGAAGTGTGTATAAAGTAAGTACAGGGATCTGATTAGGTGACTTGAGACAAGACTTCCCACCAGTCATTTCACATAGCATTTTTAGAGTTTGCTGAAGAGAATTCCATTCATTAGTCTGGGCAGATTTAAACCCAGGTCTCAGAGGTAATAATAATAATGACACAATACCATGTGCAATTATCAATTACTTTACTGTTTTGAGTGATAATATAAACATATATGAGGCAGTAACAGCGTGTTCTTTTTCTGACATACAGGTAAACATGAGGATTTTAAAGGATATCTGCTGGGATTAGTCATTAGCACTGAATGCGGATGGAGGTGATGGGGTTATAATAATCCTTGCATTTTGTATAGCGCCTTATCACGTCTTCAAGATATATTGAAGGGCTCCACAGTATAAACTGTAACGTGTAGTGACTTGTGTATTTTGTGGGCGAAACACGGCAGCCAATTGAGCAGTCGTGGAGTACCAAAATATATATTTTTTAAAGAGATAATTACCAGCCCCCGTAAAGCAATCCGTCAATTGACTAACAACCAGGTTTTTACTTACTGCTAAACAGAGGAAAAATACCTGAATCAACATACTGATCTTGTTGGAGATGGTTTATGGTAGGAAATGGAGTGGTAACTGGAGTGTGGGGAGTTTACTGTAGGTTTTTTGAGACGGGAGTGACGAAGGTGGGATTAGGTGGTAGAGAAAAGGTGCCTGAGGTTAGCTTGTCTCTCGAGGATATTGCTCCCCTTGTGACAACCTCAGACATATCTATGCATTGACACTCAACCCTATACCGTTTTTGTTTTCACCCTCAACCTCAGGACCCTCAGGACCGCTGTTCGGACAGAATCACATCCAACCATTATTGAAACCGTGCTAATGGAAACATTTTTTGCGAACGTATGCGGCCCACAAAAGGCATACTGAGAGACGTTATGATAGATTCTTTCAGGAATTAGCAAATTGCTTGGATATTCTTATCAATGCAATAGCCAACACGATTGTGATGAATTATTTTGCTCAAATTGGAGCAGGCTTCACATTTCTAGGCAAATCATAATATTAGACTGTGTAAACAAATACCGTGTGAGAGCTCATTCGAAATTGATCGACAACAAAAAGCTACACAGTACGATCAGTGGTCAAGTCAGCAAATATATCTTGAAACCAAGCCCTGCCATTATACACCAGATAATTTAACCAGACCAATGATCACTGTGGGTTTCAAACTTATGAACTGTAAAAAAAAATCCATAGCTCATAAAATGTCAAATAAAACAAGACAGCTGGCAGTATCAGTGCACCTCAATGTATTTTGTTCAGGCATTACAGGCTCCCACATGGTTACTAACGTCGATGATGGATCTGAATCATTCGAACACATAGTGTTACCAAATTTCTGTACCCATTTATCCAAACGAGGAAACAAAGTACTATGGAATGCACAAACACGAGGTGCTGTGTTACAGATCCTCAAGCAGCACAGGCAAACAATGTCGTAATATTGGGAATTTATTGTACCAATAGGTTAAAAAAAACACACACAACTCTGCATGAAAATCAGATACAAAGTGAGGCAAGGAAAAAATAATCTAGGTGTAGGAAATGGAATAAGTACAGGGATTAACTGAATATGGTTAAGAGTTTGTTACAGAGTTGGCTTTAAAAGGTTCTTTCTTTAGCAGCAGAAGGCCCGAATGTTCTTGTTCTGTCGATGCAAACAGTGGCTCTTCAAATACGACTCGAGTACTTCAAAGCAGCATGCGGGTTTTTGCAGTCGTGATGCTCAGATACTATCCAGTTTCTTCAGGATAAACGGAGCTGAAAAAATAAGGAACTGCAGAGGTAAACCGGGTTGAATTGTTAAATGACATAGAGACAAATACACCAAAACTACAATGGCGACTTGATATAATTTGTCTGACCTGCGAATCTCGTTGGACTGCATTAGTTCAGATTATAGTTTACACGTCAATCATCGGAGGAAGGAGCCTTTGAGGGGGCAATATGGTTGGGCGGACAAATTGATCCTCCAGTCACTCCACGAATAATTGAAGCGCCCCCCAGCGTACTACCCCGGGTGAAGGACGCTACGATAAATGCGAGTTGTTGTTGTAATTGTCATCCAACGCAGCAGATTTTACACACGGCGACGTCCCAGGAGCGGCCGTGAAGTGAGCGAACCGACTTTATCCGCGGGGGATCGGGTCAGGACGTCCAGGAGAAACACCTCTACTATTTTTTTTTTCCCCCCCCGACAGAGAGTGCCGTGGGATCTTAACATCCCCCCCCCCCCCCCGAGAGCGGACAGGTGGGACCCTCGGTAATTAAATGTCTCATCTTGAAGCACGGCACTCGCTCGCTTCCTGTACTGCCAGTCCCGGCGCTGGACCGCGAGCTCGAAGCCCCGAGACAACAACAACAACAATAATAATAATAATAATAATAATAACAACCCTTGCGTTTGACCCGTCTTCGAGCCGTCTCGAAGCGCTTCCCGGGCTGGGGGGGGGCCGGGCTGGGGGCGGGGGGGGGGGGAGGGCCGCGGGCCGGGCTGGGGGGGGGGAAGGGCGGGCTGGGGGGGGGGCCGGGCTGGGAGGGAGGGCCGAGGGGCCGGGCTGGGGGGGGGGGGGAGGGCCGGGCTGGGGGGGGGGGCCGGGCTGGGGGGGGGGGGAGGGCTGGGGGGGGGGGGGGAGAGAGGGCCGCGGGGCCGGGCTGGGGGGGGGGGGAAGGGCCGGGCTGGGGGGAGGGCCGGGGCTGGGGGGGGGGGGGCCGGGCTGGGGGGGGGGAGGCCGGGCTGGGGGGGGGGGGAGAGAGGGCCGCGGGGCCGGGCTGGGGGGGGGAGGCCGGGCTGGGGGGGGGGGGAGAGAGGGCCGCGGGGCCGGGCTGGGGGGGGGGAGGGCCGGGCTGGGGGGGGGGGGGGCCGGGCTGGGGGGGGGGGGCCGGGCTGGGGGGGGGGAGGGCCGGGCTGGGGGGGGGCCGGGCTGGGGGGGGGGAGGGCCGGGCTGGGGGGGGGCGGGCTGGGGGGGGGGGGAGGGCCGGGCTGGGGGGGGGAGGGCCGGGCTGGGGGGGGGGCCGGCTGGGGGGGGGGGGGCGGGCTGGGGGGGGGGGAGGGCCGGGCTGGGGGGGGGAGGGCCGGGCTGGGGGGGGGGGGAGAGAGGGCCGCGGGGCCGGGCTGGGGGGGAGGGCCGGGCTGGGGGGGGGGGGCCGGGCTGGGGGGGGGGCCGGGCTGGGGGGGGGGGCCGGGCTGGGGGGGGGGGGGGGAGGGCCGCGGGGCCGCCGGTCACTTACTGGCCCTCAGTAGCGCCACGTAGACGAGGAAGTTGCGGAGGGACCTGAGCACATCCTCCCGCATTTTCCTGCGTAACTCGTCCGGGTCCATCTTAGGCCCGAGCGGCTCCACGCGCAACATGGCGGCTCTGACTGACCTCTGAGCCAACACCGCACACCGACCAATCACAGCTCAGCTCACACATCGGCCAATCACAGCTCAGCTCACACACCGACCAATCACAGCTCAGCTCACAAACTGACCAATCACAGCTCAGCTCACACATCGGCCAATCATAGCTCAGCTCACAAACTGACCAATCATAGCTCAGCTCACACATCGGCCAATCACAGCTCAGCTCACACACGACCAATCACAGCTCAGCTCACACACCGACCAATCACAGCTGAGCTCACACACTGGCCAACCACAGCTCAGCTCACACATCGGCCAATCACAGCTCAGCTCACACACTGACCAATCACAGCTCAGCTCACACACTGACCAATCACAGCTCAGCTCACACACTGGCCAACCACAGCTCAGCTCACACATCGGCCAATCACAGCTCAGCTCACACACTGACCAATCACAGCTCAGCTCACACACTGACCAATCACAGCTCAGCTCACACACTGACCAATCACAGCCCAGCTCACACACTGACCAATCACAGCCCAGCATTGCCCACCGGCCATTCGTGTGGAGTGACCATTGTTGCAGTTGAAGATGTAGGTCCTTCGGTGGGGGTTGAGGAGAAGGAGGGGCGAAGCCGAGGGATTGGGGGGAGTTCCCGAGGTTGGGCGTAATGGTTGAAGTACACGGAGGGAGGGGCCGGGACACCTTTGTTAGCTGTGCAAAGGGGTCCGGCCGAGGAATAGGGTGCGAGCGGTTGTAGAGAGGGGTGGTACTGGGGGGCGAAGGGATTGTGTGATGACGATGAGGATCTTGAAGTCTATCCTTTCAGAGACGGTGGATGGGGCCTGGAGATGATTGGGGTAAACCAGACCGGCTCAGTGGGCACCGGGGGTGGGAGGGACACCAACCAGACTACAGTGGGTCACCACCTCCTGACTCTCAGGGCACAGAGACAGAGGAGAGAGAGACATATACACATAGAGACACTCATAAACACACACACGCACACACACACGCACACACACACACACGCACACACACACGCGCACACCCCTAGAAGAGACACACACAGACACACTCGCAAACAGACACACGTACAGAGGGGAGTGACATGGACACACTCAGGTAGACACTCACAAACGCACAAACACATAGAGAGGGAAACACTCACACAGACACTCGCGCGCACACGCACACGCACACACACACACACACACACAGACAATCACAACAGCGGGGCCTCCAAGTGGAGCGAAGCCCGTTTCCCGCCTGCACTGCACCGTGCGGAAACTTCACTGTTTAGTGGGTTGATAACAGAGGCGTTGTTTGTAGCGGATTCCGGCGCACGGCTGTGGTGGGGCGACTGACAAGCGCTGTGGCTGTGGCGGGCGAGGAGAGGAGCCCTCTAGCTCCCGTGCCAACCCGAAAAAAAAAGTGCCATTCCTTTGTTGCATAATATAGATGCATCGCTCCGAACGGTGTGCTTTCCTCTGTCGCTATGTCGTTGCAGAATACGACTCCAACAACAACAAAATTACATTTGTATAGCGTCTTTCGCATCGGGAGGACTTCCCAAGGTGTCCTCTCGACGCCTTGGGATGAATACGGTGCATCCTTCATATTCTGAGCCCTACTTAAAGCATTTTTTTAAATAGAGCTCATGTCTACATCAATCGGTTATCGCATGAGTGTTCGATACACAGATCACAGACAAACACGTTATCTTTATTAGTACAGATAATAATAATAATAATAATATGGACTATAAGGTCCATGGGGTTGTTGTATGTAGCTGGTTTTTAGGAACTTTATTCTCTCTAAGACTTTCCTGAAAGGAGGTCTCATGGTGATTTTCAGTTCCGTTAACTTTCTGACAGCTCATTAATTTGACCACTACCTATGAGCCTCTGGAACCAGACTCATATCTCCTCTCACTGAACAAAGGTGAGTCCAATGGTCACCTCTATTCCACCTCAGCCAGGATCAGCTCATTCGGCACAGACCGACCGGCAAAGAAACCTGGAATTTTCTCGTTGCGTACAACACGGTCCAATGGATTGACTCACCGAAGGCTTTAAGCTTTGAGACCATTTTCGCCATCAGAAAATTTCAGAAACGAACACTGACGGTCGGCCAACAACGCAGTGTTAATGTAAACCGATGCCAACAATGCAATATTGATGATTTCTGAAGCGATCACTGTCAAATTATAAAAAATGTTTTCCAAATGACAACTGGGGGGTAACATCGCGACGCCCATTATGTGTTTTTGTTGGGAACGCTCCTCCCAAAGCTGTGCGGAAAAATGGTTTGGAACACACTTAAAAAGGATTGCGGGTGACATTTGGAAGGGTGCAACGACAAGTTCTCGCGTCAGTCGTGTAAGGTCTCCCCTCACATAAATAAAATCGCACTGGACCCTCGGTAATTTTACAGACAGCAGGAGATATCATTTTCATGAAAATGTCTCCAACCTTTCCGATAAACCTTTCTTTCGTGTGTTCGGAACCGCATAAATAAATCATGCCGAAACGTTCTGTTCCCTGTGAGAGATATCACCGTAAGGAAAACAATGCAGTCCTTTTCAGGCTCTTCTGACAAACTTCCCCCGTCAAAAAAGAAGTATGCAGAGCGTCTTTTAATCAGACAGTAACTTGAAATGGAGGTATTTCACGGAGGACGCCTTGGGACGTGAAAGGCGCTATACAAATGTAATCTTGCTGCTGTTGTATTATAAATACGTACGCTGCAACTTATAATACAATTCACGTTCATATTACACAGCTCCTTTCATATCAGGAGGACATCTGAAAGCTCTTGATAAATATGCCGTATTTGCAGTATTCGCAGTGTTTGGCTTTCTGCAAGTGTAAACGAAACACTTGAAGCAAACTATTTTTCTGACTTTGTGTACAGATCATAACAATTTTGTTACACAACCATATCTATCTATTTTCCTCATGTTAAGCCATTGGAAAAACCGATATGCACAAAGCCACAACACCTAATATACACAGACCCTCACCTCATATACACAAACCAGCACCTGATATACACAGGACCAGATTTGCTATACACAGATCTGGCACCTGATATACACAGACCAGCACCTGATGCAGAGAAGATTTCTCTACCTGATGCCAAGTGATGGATTTATTTATATAAAAAAGAGTCGAAAGATTTGGAAGTAAACCGCCACAAGAGGGCATTGACTCACTCCGTTTGGTGCTGCAGGTGGCTTTCGGATCGGGTGGAAAGTAGAATGGATGTGATTTGAAGCCCAGGCTTTCACTGAAAGTTGCACAGTAATTTGAGGCACAGACCCCATGAAATCAATGCCAACTATACAGTATTCACAAAACCATAAGACGTAGAAACAGGAGTAAGCTATTCCCCCCCTCGAGCCTGCCCCGCCGTTTAATAAGATCATGGCTGATCTAATTCCATTTACCCGTCCTATCCCCATATCCCTTAATCCCTCTTGTCACTGGGAGCAACCGGCGATGTGTTGCGAGACCTAATTTTAATCATATATGTATAAAACACAATGCTGGTGAATGTGAGGGAGAGAAGAGCATAGACAAAGCAGATTTAACAATAATAATAATGAGCTTTGCATTTGATACAGCACCTTATCATGTCTTCAAATCATCTCAGAGCACTTCACAGAATATACTGTAAAGTGAATTGAATGTATATTTTGTAGACGAAACACGACAGCCAATTGCGCACAGCAGTGCCCCACAGTCGTGGATTGAGTGACCAAATTATTATTTTTTTTGAAGGAATCAGTATCTCTGGAAAAGGGTTAGGGTTAGGGTTAGTCCAATCGACTAACAACCACAACAGCTCTTGGGTAAATAGAGGGGTGTGCAGTAAGGAAACTTGCCCAACGTTTCGTAATTTTGAACCCAGGTCCTCTCCCTTGCGAGGCGAGTGCTCTAACCACTAAACAGTAAGTATCACAAATAAAACAAACAGATCAGAATACCGAAACACGGTGAACGAATGCAATCCTTGCATCTGATAGAGCGCCTTATCGCGTCCTCGAATATATGAATGATATTGGTTTTGTTCGAGTTGAAACTGCACACCATGCACAAAGTTTATTCTTGCTGTGTGCCTATTGTTATTTCTGAATTTCTCCCCCCCCCCACCCCCCCCCCCACCCCTCCACACGCACACACACATACGCACGTCTTGTCTCTTGATTTGGGATTTTTGCAGGGAAGGAGTCTTGATGTGAGATTGCCATGGAGACAGCGCTGAGTTAACCGGTATCCAGACTGAATAATGTCCAAGCCAACATCGTGTCACATTTTCTCTGCACACACTCGCAGGAGCCAGCCGAGCGTGGCGAATGGGACACAGACCAGCATTGTGCGGAGGACACTTCAATAATCCCCAGTTACAATGTTCAACCTGGTGTTTGCACAGGATGGCCCAGTGACACAAAAAAATCAACAGCAAACAGTGAGCGCTCAGGGGAGACCAAAAGACCCCAGTGCCACAGTCACAGGCACCGCCCTTGACTCCCGACTTAATTCCCACTTTAAAGTGTTGCAGTGAAACTGTGTTTAAATTTCTTGCTCGTCTATACTCAGCCTAAATAATCCCCCCCCCCCCCACTCCCCACCCCCACCGCCCACCCTACCTATTCGCGTTGTATTATTTCTGGTCTTGCCTCCCTGTCCCCTTTTTAACTAGCGTCGGTGCCATTCCCTTTCCCTCTCCTGCTTTCACAGTGATTTTATTTGCGGTCAGCCAGGAGCCCGACAGGTGGGGAAACCCATCGCCGTGTGCTGGGAATTCCATGCATCCCACCTACAAGTGGGAATTCCAGAGGTAAGGTTGTTGGAATGGAATGGATTTATATTTGGAGCTGGTTGTGCTGTGAGCTTCCGCCCCGAGTCTCCAACCACGCTGCACAACCTCACCCGTACACGGAGAGTAACTGCTCGCGGACGCAGCTTTATCACGAGCGTTGGTTTTTTTTAATAAGAATTAATAATAACCCTCGCGTGGCCCGGTCACGTCGTCGCGACGTCTCAGCTTCACATCCTCACCTCGCAGGATTTACTGCGGAATGGCGTGACTGGGTATTTCGTGAGCAAACCGCCTCTTGTCAGGAAGGGCACAAAGAGAACGCTAAAAGGTTACGATTTCACTTCCAACACGTCGTGTAAACAAGACCACCCGTGTTCAACGAGTATAATAAACTCAAGTGCATACGCTTAAGTCTCTGTATGACTTACAGAGCCAAGACAATGCCCGTTTAATTGCTTTTATCTTATTTGGGTTCAATTCCCCCACCCCTCCCCCGTCCCCTTGGCATTTTCCCAATATACATCCCCCCCTCCACCCCCACCCCCCCCTCCTCTTCCCCCCAACGCCAGTCAATGTCACTGTGGTACAATGTATATTATTCCCATAGAATCTGCTGTTAACTAGGATAATAATAATAATAATAATAATCCTTGCGTTTAATATCGCTCCTTGTCACGGTCCTTGAGGTGTCTCAAAGCGCTTTAAGGGACATACTGTAAAGTTCCTTTTTTTATTCCCCCCCCCCCCCCCCACCACCACCACCACCGCCCCCACCACACGTTCGTAATCAGCGCAACCTAAGGTAAATAAAAAGAAAAGCTCTGATAAACTCCTTGTAAAAGTCAGACCAGATGACTTCACTGATTCACGTGGTGGGGGAATCGCTCAAACAGGGCGCGCCGGCCAGAGATCAAAAGAGTGATCGCTGTACAAAAGCAGGAAACTCAAGTAGGGCTTGAAGTGGGTGAGAGGGGAGACAGGGTTTGAATGCACGAGTTTAAACCGAACCCTTTTCAGACCTTTTGCCTACAATCGTGTTATTATTCAGCATCGTCACGAGAACCACTGTCTGTGTGTGTGTTGTTGTGCAAACAGACACGCGTGCCGAAGGTGACAGACAGACAGAGAGAGAGAGAGAGAGTGTGAGAGAGAGAGAGAGAGAGAGAAAATAAAGGAAGAAGAAGGAGAAGAAGAGCCCCTTTTTGCCCCAATCTGCCCCCGACTTCGGCGGCGACACCGGAGCAGAAGAGAAGCGAAGGGAAAGAGAGGAGCATCCGGACTGCACCGAAAGTTTCCAAACAAAACTCTGCTCCAAAAAAAAACCCCGAGTGAGTGAGTGAGTGAGTGAGTGAGATAAAAGGGAGGGAGGGAGGGCATAGAGAGAGGGATAAAGAGAGAGAAGGATATATATATATATATTATATATATATAGAGAGAGAGAGAGAGGGGGAATAAAGAGAGAGAAGGGGATATATATATATTTATAGACAGAGAGAGAGAGGGATATATATATATATTTAGAGAGAGAGAGAGGGGGGGGGTGGGGGGGGTAGAGATAGAGGGATAGAGAGAGAGAAGGTGATATGTATATATAGTTATAGAGAGAGGGATAGAGAGAGAGAGAGAGAGGGATAGACGTAGAGAGGAATATTGATGTATATATATATAGAGAGAGAGAGAAAGAGTTAGAGATAGATTAGAGAGAGGGATAGAGAGAGGGATATAGAGAGAGGGATATAGGGTGGGGGGGGGGGGGGGGGGGAGGGGGAGAGATAGAGAGGGGAGGGAGGGAGGGGGAGAGGGATAGAGAGGTGGGAGGGAGGGAGGGAGGGAGGGGGAGAGATAGAGATAGAGAGAGAGAGAGAGAGAGAGAGAGAAAAGCAAAACTCTTTTGCAACAACCTGCGACAACTTCGTGTGTTTGTGCCACTTCAGAGCATCGTCAGCAACAAGAGCATCCGGACTGCAGAGTTTACCCCCCCACCCCCCCCCCACCCCGACCACCTCCACCCTCCCTCCCTCCCTCTGCCCTCCCCACTCTCTCGCTCTCCTCCCCCCCCCCGTCCTCCTCCTCCTCCTCCCCATCAAACTTTTATTTTATCATTTTTCTTGTCGTTGTTGTTGCAGCGACTTCATTTGTGGTCCTCTCCTCTCTACTCTCTCCTCTCTCTCCCTCTCTCGCTCCCACTTTCTCTCTCTCCCCCTTTTTTTGGTGTTGACCCCTTTTTTTCTACCCTTTCCCTCTCTCCCACACACACACACTCTCTCTCTCCCTCTCTCTCTCCTTCCCCCCTTTCCCCCCCCGCATCAAACTTTTATTATTCTTATTATTTTTTTTCTGGTCGTTACGACTTCATTTCGTCCTCTCTCTTTATTTACCCCCTCTCCCTCTCTCTCTCTCTATTTACCCTCTCTCTCTCTATTTACCCTCTCTTTATTTACCCCCCTCTCCCTCTTTATTTACCCCCTCTCTCCCTCTTTATTTACCCCCTCCCTCCCTCCCTCTCTCTCTTTTATCTTGTTTTACCCCTTCTCCCTCTCCTTTCCTTTCACCTTCCTCCTTTCACCCACCTTCTTCCCCATCCCCATCCCCTCTCTCCCCCCACTTCCCCCCCTTCCCCCACACACCCCCACCCCCCCACCCCACCCCCACACCCCACCCCACCCCACACCCCCTCTCCGGGTGCGCCAATGACCACGAATGGTCCGAGATGAAGGAACTGGCGGCCGAGCGGTGTCTGCAGCACCAACAGTCCGGGCTGTCGGCTCACCTGGGCTACGGGGCGGGGGGTGTGGGGGGTGTGGGGGGGGCGGGGCCGGGGGGGGGCTTGTCCCTGCTGGACACCGACCCCCGAGCCTGGTTGGCCCCGGTGTACCCCCCCGGCACCTGCCCGGCACACGCCGAGTACCTGTCGCCCGGATCGTCGGACGAGACGCTGTTGGGAGCCGACGGCGACTTGGAGGAGGAGGAGGAGGAGGAAGAGGAGGAAGAAGAGGAGGAGGAGGAAGAGGAGATGATGATGATGATGGGAGGAGGTGATGGAGGAGTTGGAGTTGGTGGGAGAAGCCCCATGAAGGTGCGGGAGCTGTGTCGGCTGAAGGGCTTGGGGCTGGGGGTGGGGTCCCTGGGGGCCCTGGGGGTGGGGTCCCTGGGGGCCCTGGGGCTGGGGGTGGGGTCCCTGGGGGCCCTGGGGCTGGGGGGCCCGGGGGGCCCGGGGGGAGCTGGGCTGCCGGCAGCGGGCGCCCCCCAGTCGGCAGGTGAACGGAGTGCAGAAGCAGCGGAGGTTGGCGGCCAACGCCCGGGAGCGGCGGCGGATGCACGGCCTGAACCACGCCTTCGACCAACTGCGGAACGTCATCCCGTCCTTCAACAACGACAAGAAGCTCAGCAAGTACGAGACCTTACAGATGGCCCAGATCTACATCACAGCCCTGGCCGAGCTGCTGCAGGGGGGAGGGGGAGGGGGGGGAGCGGGGGGAGGGGGGGGGAGCAGCCCCCCAAAGGCGATGGTACCCACCACCACCAACACCAACACCAACACCAACCCAACACCACCACCACCAACTCTTCCATCTCCATCACCTCCTCCATCACCACCTCCACCACCTCCTCCTCCTCCATCATCTCCACCTCCTCCACCTCCTCCATCATCACCTCCTCCCCCTCCTCCATCACCTCCCCCTCCCCCAGTTGCAGGCGGTACCCCACCGCCGGCTACTCGGTGCAGCTGAACCCCCTGCAGTTCGGCTTCGACCGGGACCAGATGGACATGTCCCACCACCACCACCACCACCATCACCAACACCGCCACCATCACCATCACCGCGAGGAGGAGGAGGAGGATCTGTCATCGTCGTCTTCCCCGGCCCTGGTGGGGCAGAAGAAGGCTTCCCCTCGGTCCCACCGCAGCGATGGGGAGTTCTCCCCTCACTCGGGCTACAGCGACTCAGACGTGGCCCTGGATCTGCAGAGCGAGGAGGAGGAGGAGGAGGAGGAGGAAGATGAGGATGAGGATGGTGGTGTTGGTGTTGGTGTTGGTGATGAACTCTCTGAACTGGTGCAGAATTACTAACATCCCACCCACACCCCCCCCATCACACACCCTCACACACATACCCCCCCCCCCCCCACACCCACACCCCCACACACATACCCTCACACACATACCCCCCCACACACACATACCCAGACACATACCCCCCCCCACCACCACCATCACACACCCACACACATAAAAAGCAAAGGAAAGAAGAAAAAAAAGAGAAAGTGAAACGTTTTAGAATTGAACTTAGTCTTCCATCCATTTGTGTGGGGGTGGGGTGGGGTGACTGGGTGGGGGTGGGGGTGACTGGGTGGGAGGGTGGGGGTGACTGGGTGGTGGTGGGGGGGGTGTTGGTTTTGCTGTTTTTGTATTTGCTATGAACGCTGAATGCTAATAGAACTATTTTTGGGTCGTCTTAATAATGATAATAATAAATAGTAATAATAGTAATAATGTATTCCCAAACGAAAAAAAAAATCGCTAATTTTTATACGGATTCCATATATGTGTGTGTGTGTGTGTGTGTGTGTGTGTGTGTGTCCTGATGTTGTTGTAATCCTTTTTTTGTTTGTAATGCGCGCACTTTAAACCCAACCCACGACCTATAGCGACGTTGAAACTGCCAATCCTTTGAGCTGACTATTTAAAGAGAGTTCACCTGCAATTGGGGGTGTTTTCAAATATATATATATGTGTTTATATATATATATGTGTATAAATAGAGAGAGAGAGAGAGTGTGTGTGTAGGTATTTTCCATTCGGTTGTGTCAAACCTTCTGTCTTCCAGTGGGAATTTATATGTCTTATTTTTCTTCCTCTTTTTGGCAAAGTGAAAAGGTAGAATTATTTATTTGCTGACACTGTGTGGTCCTTTTTTTTCTTCTCCTTCTCCTCCTCCATCCTCCTCCATCCTCCTCTCTCTCTCTCTCCCTCTCCAGCCAATGTATGTGCTTTGGTTCGCTTTTGTACCTGTGTTTTTTTTGGTGTGTGAGCTGGAAATCTTTTTTTTCCCTTTGTTTTTTTTAAAAAGAACACGAACGAAACGTTGTTTTTTTAATTATTATTATTGTTAGCAACTTTTTGCTATTGGTTTATGTACTGTTTCTCCTTTTTTTTTGGGGGGGGGGGGGGTTGGGGGTTGGGAGGAAGGCAGGAGATTTTTTTTGGACTAAATAAATACATCTTTTTTAAAAAAAATGAAAGCCCGTGTGTGTCGTGACTTATTTCAAATAAAGGACCACTATTTCACCCAATCCATCGTCAGTGCTGTGGATGTGCGAACGAAACGTTTCGGGCGAAATTAAACCTCGAGGCGCATCGGCGAATAGTGGGTTAAAATCCGACTTTTTTTCGAGTGCGTATTTCCGAAGTCCCGACGCTATTACCTGAAGGAGAATCTCTCCACTTCACCCATCAGTGGGGCTGAGATAAACCCACAGCAAAAAAAAAAACCCAAGGAAATCGATTTGGAGACGAAAACTCATCGCCCACAAAAAAACACACACACAAAACACACACAGACACAGACACAGTCAATTCACTGCACAGTATATTCCTTAGAAGCGCTTTGAGACGCATCGATGGCGACAACGAGGGATGAGAACGATTTCCTTATCGAAACGAAAACTGTGATATTTAAAATAAGTTCATTTTTTTTTAACAAGGAGAAAAAATGGGCAAACGGTTCGTTCGTTCGTTCGTTCGTTCGAGGCAAAACATTTTTTTTCCCTTTCCTTTGTTTTTAAAAAAAGTGACCTATTTAATTAACTTTTGAGTGTGTGGACCATACTTTTCTGTGACACCAGGGACTGAAATTGTAGATTACTTTAGTGCAAGTGTCAAAAGAGGACTGAGTTGATTCACTGGGGGGTGGGGTGGGGTGTGGGGGACTGAGTTGATTCACTGGGGGGTGGGGGTGGGGTGGGGGGTGGCAACAAAAGGACCAAGTCGAGGACAAAAGGACTGCCTCTCGTTTGATCTGCGGTTCACGAAGCATTTCTCAATGGAGTGGAGAGAGTCATTACTTGCGATCGGAACTGTGCAAACGTGCATTGCTCGTGGCTTCTTCACCAGGGAGAGGGAACAAATTCTCCTTTACTACCTATTTTAAGTGTGTGTCAGCGCCACGCAGATGCACACAGGTTACTTCCGAGTAATGTGTTGGTAATAATAATAATAATAATCCTTGCATTTGATATAGCGCTTTTCACGTCGGGAGGACGTCCCAAAGCGCTTCACAGAACACACTGTAAAGTGAATTGACTGTATATTTGTGGGCGAACGCGGCAGCCAATTGCGCACAGCAATGTCCCACAAACAGTCGTGGATTGAAAATGACCAATTTATTATTGTTTTTGGTTTTGGAGGGATTATTATTAGGCTCTGTGTGGAGTAAGGAAACTTGCCCAAGGTTTCACCCTCTGCCTGGAATTTAATTCAGGTCTCTCGCTCGCAAAGCGAGTGCTCTAACCACTGAGCTACAGGACTCCGCTAATTGTGGTTTAGCACCTTTTCAGGTCTCTCTCTTTCTCTCTCTCTCTCTCTCTCCCTTTTGACACAAGGATTTGAAACCTCAGATTACTTTACCTAACAAGGTGAAATGGGTTAATAATTAACACGCAACCATCGTCTTCTGCCAGAAAACCGCACCTGTTATAAGTTCATTTATTTTATTTATTTATTTATTTATCTATTTAATTAATTATTTAATTAAATAGATAAATAAATAAATAAATAAAATAACCGTGAGGGTAACCTGCCGTGTGTAGCTGAGTAGTATCTGGGGAGGCTTAATATTCCAGTCAATACACGCACAAGTATCTGCTTGAGAACAGTAATTTATGTATTTATAAATGTGTGGATAAAATGTACCAGTTTGTGTTGAGGCGGGAGAGACGTGTGGGGAAAGGAGGTGTTGTATGGAGGACACCAGGCCTTGGTTGAACCATATATACACGGTGGATCAACACGATGGAACTTTATATATTTGGTTTATCTTTGGGATTTGGGTTGTAGTTAATGCAGAACCTTTCCCCAGAGGTGGAGTGGCTCAATGTGTGAAGTCCACGATATGGGAATGAATTGGTTGGTGGAAAGAATGGGTCGGATTTGCCAAATAGTCGTTTTTTGTTTCCGCTATTGTAGGACACTCCACTTTACGGGATGTCACAGTTGTCGTCCATTTTTTTTAGTTGTTTTTTCACACACACGCACACACACAAAAGTAGCAAAATTCTGGTCAAAACCGCTCAGTTACCGTACATTCCTTGAAGTACTTTGACACATCTCAATGATGTGATAAGGCTCTATATCAAATGCAAGTTTTCTTATTATTATTTATTATTATTATAGCATTCCATCAGACTATGTACGTTTTGTATACTAGAAGGACTTTCCCCAGTTGTGGATATCTGAAACCGCCAAAGACTAACATTTGGCAGCCAAAATGAAGGGATCAGTGCAGAAAAGAATAAACTCCTATTCATTTTAGAAGTCTGATTTGGCTTCGCGTTGAGACTACGGTAAGCTATTATTTATAGAATATTGATGGATCTCATGAGTTTGACCTTTCCATCGGAGGAGCGGGGAGTGAGGTATGTGGTGAGTTTTCCAGAGGTCACTGCTTGAATCTCTATTCTTTCAAGCAAACGCTCTGCTTGTCGGCCTTCCCGGCTCCTCTCTCCACAGGCTGCAGATAATCCAGAATTCTGCAGCCCGTGTCCTCTCCCGCACCAAACTCCGTGACCCAATCTCCCCACTCTCGCCCGACTCCACTGGCTCCCTATCCTTCAGAGGATCCAATTCAAGATCCTGGTCCTCACCTACAAAGCCTTCCATGGCCTCTCAGCCACTCTGCCTCCAACCTCTGGAATTCTATCCCCCAATCACTCCGCCTCGCCCCCTCCTTAGTCTCCTTCAAGTCCTGCCTCAAGACCATCCTCTTCAACCATGTCATCAGCCATCCCCCTTCCCCTCCCCTCCCTTCTCTTAGACTAGACTCCATAAACCATCCGGGCTGTTGAGATCTCTCCGACACAAGTCTATATGAGCTATCACCACGATACTTGCCAGACTCTATTGATTCCGTATTTCCCAATACATCAATTTTTGGATCTCCATTCTTACCTTTGAATGCTTCCATGGCCTTGTCCCACACTATTTCTACAATCTTGTTTACTCACTTTTTGTCATCCTCTCCTGTTTACTCTCTACACTTCACCAACTCTGGCATACTTCATGTTCCCTATTCTCTCCAGCCCACCATTGGTGGGTACGTTTTTAACTATTTTGCCCCCACTCTCGGGAACTCACTTCCAAATTCCCTCATTCGACAATTATAACAGGAACAACTGGCATTTATACATCTGCTTTCATGTAGGATAGCATCTCGGAGAGTTTAACATTGGCTGTGCTTGACACAAATTACAAGCAACAAATCATAAAAAAATGCATGTTGTCGAACCGTCTCAAAGAGCTTCACGGAATATACTGTAAAGTGAATTGACTGTATATTTTGTGGGTAAAGTTTAATTTTTATTAAATGTTTTAAAATTTGGTTAATGAGCTATTTACTTGCACCCAAATCACACCGTTTCTCTGTTCAAAAATAAATGCATGTCCTTTTGGACTGAATTCCCCCCCCCCCCCGCCCCCCTTTCTAGCGCAGACAGAGGTGTTTACTGCTTGCTAGTTAACAGCAAAGGAGTGCGTCCAGCACCTGTCCATCAGATAACCTCCGACCCGCAGGCTTGTCGCTCTCCTCAGATAAGCTGTAAAGATAAACATCTCGAGAAACTATCGACTGGGGGAATTGTGCTACTGATTCCAAGGTACACAAGAAAGTCACTCTGCAAAAACAAACAGGTTGTAAAAAGTACGTTCCACCAGTCAGGTGCCAGAGGGATGTGATCCGGAACAGATGGGTTGAAATTATTTTAAATCTCTGCACTGTGTCTCTGCAATTAATAATAATTTTATTTGCATTTGATGCTCGCCGTTTGATACAGCAGCTTATCACATCGTTGAGCCGTCTCAAAGCGCTTTGCAGAATATAATAATAATACTAATCCTTGCATTTGATATAAGGCCTTATCACGTATTCAAGACTTCTCGAAGCGCTTCGCAGAATATACTGTAAAGTGGATTGACTGTGAATTTTGTGGGCAAAACCAATGCCATTTAATGTTTGAATCTTACAATTATATATATATAGATCTAGAAGGTGCGGGGAAATGACACAACACCAATCGATTTCACACGGTCTTTGTCATTTCACTGTTAAAGAAACGTTAGGGGAATCAGTTACCTGAGTCACGTCATAAACAATGCAATAAGGCTTATGAAAGCTGTATAAAAAGTCATTCAGATAGATTTACACCTGCCAACCACGCACCGGGCACCTTCAGGTTCTTATCACTGGCCATTACTTTATCTTTCGATTTCTTTTGAAGCTGAACTTCCTGGGTTTCAGCAACAAGTACTGTGTCGGACGAGAGCGCTTCAATAAGTAGAGTGAATGGATCAGGCAACCCACGATTAGATGTGGAAACTCACTCACTGTGATTATCAGACCATGAGCTGCAGAACGCACCTCTCAAACCACCCCAAATGCCTCTCAAACCCTCCCTTGTTTTTTAAACTTGCACGCTTTAAAACATCAATATTATATATTTATATGTATATATACCTGAGTTTTTTTTAACCGCGTCTGACTGAATTACAGGGCGCATTTTTATGGACATTGATCCCATAAAAGTAAACGAACAATATATATATGTGTGTATATATATATATATATTGCTAACTCAATGCGCCCTGGTGTGGCAAGAGTCTGGAGACAGAAAGATGTTTTGTTGTAGGTTTATTTCGTGGTAAGCGCAACGATGCAAATCAGGCTCAATAAATACTCGCAGTCTATCAAGAGTTCGTCCAAGTGGGTGCCAGTGTGTAAAAAGTGTGACCCTCTTATACGTCGAGGAGAGGCAGATAAAGCAAAGTAAAACACACACACACATACACAAAAAAGCCCAAATTCTTTTGCTCCATCAACAAGCTGTAACCTTTGTTTGCGAGTTTGTTTAATAATCTCATTAACACTTTGGAGTGTTTAAGCCTGTGTGGTGCGTGGAGCATATTTACCATATGTCAGCCCACTCCTGACATGCTGAGTGCTTCCTTTCTCCTCGAGATTTGTAATTAGCTTCAAGCCTCTAAACTACACCGCCGGGGTATCCAGGAGACTGGCAAAGGCATCAACTATGTGTGCAGTCGCCTGGATGTGCAGAGATCCCTCACCGACCCCATCAGCACAGGCTATCATTAGCTCCCGACCTTGATTGAGAAAGACTTACTTACTTACCCCTATTATTTTATAATCTCTCTCTCTTTCTCCCTCTCCCTCCCACACACACACACACACACACACACACACACACAAGGATTGGAACTGTTGAATGCATGTCACAGCTTTTGCTATGATAAACCACCTTTTTTTCTTAATTAAAAAAAACAAACACCTTTAAAAGGATCAAAAGGGCAAATTTAAAAAAAAAAAAAAAAATTTTCTCGAAGAAACCGAAAGCCATCATTTGTGGAGTTTTTTTTTCTCTCTCTCTTGAAATGACTTTTCTGGGCATTTTCTTTTGGAAGACGATAAACACTTGGCCTTTTTTCCTTCAGCTCGAAACTTCGATTGGGTCGATTGAAATCTTAGGGCTGGTTTTGCTGCCACAGGGAAAAAAAGTCACAAATAAAAGCTGGTGGTGGGGACGGTCAATACTTAAAAAAATTAAAAAGAGGGATGCATGTGAATAAATATATAATTTGCGTCTGGATAATACTACACGCACATATATAGTATTATCACGTTAAAAAAAGGTACAATAAAAGCTGATGGTGGGGCGATAATTAAAATAATTATAACAGATAGATAGATAGATAGATAGATAGATAGATATGTTTATCGCGCCGGATATTGTCTATGATGAATAATGGCTTATGTTAATGCTGTGGTTTCAGACTGTTGTCAGTGTGGTGACTGGGTGTTGGGCTGAAGGGGATATTAATTAAGACCGGGACAAAGGGACATGGCTTGTGGAGTGGTTTTGTGTTGTGTCAGTGTCTTGGTTAACTGGTTGGGAACACGCGCTGTCAGCTGGTGAGCGCAGGGTCCTGTCTTTCTCTCTCTCTCTTTCTCTCCCTCTCTCTCTCTGAAGATCTGCACAACTCCACTAACTTGATCCTGACCCAAACTTACACCCCCCACTGCCCCCACACACACACCACTCACACACACACACACACACCACCCATACACCCACACACACCACACACACACACACACACCACCCATACACCCACACACACCACACACACACACACACACCACCCATACACCCACACACACACACCACCCACACACACACACCACCCATACACCCACACACCACACACACACACACACACCACCCATACACCCACACACACACACCACCCACACACACACACACCACACACACACACACACACCACCCATACACACACACACACACACACCACCCACACACACACACACACCACACACACACACACACCACCCATACACCCACACACACACACCACCCACCCACACACACACCACCCCCACACACACACACCACCCACACACACACACACAGACCCACAGCCCCAGACAGAGAGACAGACAGACAGACAACACTTGCCCTAAATGTGTCGCCACAATGATTTAGGAGAGACAAAGTTAGTAAAAAGCCATGCAATTGACAACCAAAAGTTAAGTGGGGGGTGGGGGGGGGGGGGGGGGGGAGGAGAGGTGGGGGGGGGGGAGTATAGGTGACACTTGCTCTGAGTTTTGAGCAAGATCCCTCCCTCTCCTCTCACCCCCACCACCACCACCACAGCGATGTGTGATCTAACCTTCCTGTAACTCAAACAAAAGATGCGCTGTTTTTATCCCCCAATTGACTGCTCTGGAGACCACAGACAGTGAGTGTGGCACAAGTGTGGGTTTCTTGTTTCAGAAAGGGGCCAATAATCCAGGCAGGCGTGTCTTTTGAACCCCACCCTGATGGGTTTACACGCGTTTGCCAACTCCAGTCCATTTCTCCTCCTGTCCATTATAATTTCTGTACAATAATAATAACAATAATAATAATCCTTGCATTTGATATAGCGCTTTTCACGTCGGGGAGGACGTCCCAAAGCGCTTCACAGAACACACCGTAAAGTGAATTGACTGTATATTTGTGGGCGAATCGCGGCAGCCAATTGCGCACAGCAATGTCCCACAAACAGTCGTGGATTGAAAACGACCAATTTATTATTGTTTTTGGTTTTGGAGGGATTATTATTAGGTATCCTGGGAAAGTATGTTTTTAATACTTTTTAACCCCCTCACCACCAAAAGAAACACTTGCCCTGGCTGATCACTCTCCGTTATCAGCGATAGGACTTATTTCTCCATTCGCCAATCTATTTCACAGTCTATTTTCTTCTTTTTTTTGTGTTGTTTTGTGGAAAAAAACACACACACGCACTGGATTTGCTCGATCCCCCCCCCCCCCCCCCCCCCCCACACACACACACACACACACTTTTTTTTCACTCCCTCTCTCTGCAAACCGAACCACAATCCAACACATTGTTCTGGTTGACAAAAAAAGGAGACTTGAGGATGGAAACGTTATCCGCTTTATATTGTACCGCTCTGTATTGAATTGACCGCAGGAAGGCACTGCTCACAAGTGCTCTCAGCCTCTGTCTCTCCAACCTTCTTCCACGTAAATTTACTTGACCATTGATCAAACTGGCCAGTCACACATTTTTTTTTGGGTGGAGCGGCGGGTGGTTGGGGTGGGGGTATTATTTATTAAATTCATTGGGGTTTCTTTTTAAAAAAAATCCCTCTCTTGGGAGAGAGAGAAAAAAAACAAATCAGATTGAGAAAAAAAAACCTTTTATTTCTCTCTCACTCTCTCTCTAGAGACTCCAGAATTTCCTGGACTACTCCCCCCCCCCCCACCCCTTGCAGAACTGTCAAGAGTGTAATGTACAACAGGCTCTTGTCTCTTCCCCCAGATTCAATGGCACCTGTACACACTCTGAGACACAAAGCTTCCATAAAGCTAGTTTGTCAGATAACTGTGAGCTCCCACTCCTCCTCCTCCTCCTCCTCCTTCTTCTTCCTCCTGGTGAGTTGCAATAGATTGTTTGCCACCACAGAGCAATGATTTATTCGCACCTGGGTGACTTTTTTGTTGACTTTTACCAAGGTGTGTTTGCCGGAGGGAGTTATTTCCTGGTTACCTGGTGGATTAAAACAAAATACCACGAAGCAACGAAATCGCCTCTTTAACACTGATGCATTTTTTAAATCTATATAAATATATAATTATGTACCCATTTGCTTTAATGCAACAAAAGTACTAGGAATTCAGTTATACTGTGAACGTGAAAGCAGTCACAGACGCGTGTATTTTCTCTGTGTACTTTTCTGCCTGACCATTTATATGCATATATATATAAATAAAAAAAACCAAGACAGGATAAGAAACGAGTGAGGAAAGTTAAGTCGAAACGTGCAAATTTGCCCTGCAAATGAATGGCCTTTTGGCTTCCAAGACAATAAATAATAAGACTAAACGAATGAATGCTGGAGAATGGCTGGTGAGATTGGCGTTTGTCCTTTCCACTGTTCATGTGGGCTTCACGCGTGTCAAATCAATGTAGAGCCTCACAAAAGAACAAGGGCCAAGTGACTTTTACAATAAACAGAAGGGAGAAAAAGAAAACCCTTCACGTTACACACACACTCACCTACAGCGACCGCTTTCTTAATCATGCAGATCGTTAAACATCAATAATTAATGCAACCAGTTTAATATTTTTTATATATATACACACACGCGCACACGTGTACACACACACATATATATATATATGGTCGAATGCGTCAATGCGTTCCAAGTGTTATACGTTTATATTGTGCAATATATAAAAAAAAACACAGGGAAGACAACATGAATAATGAATCAGTCGAACGTTATCTGCAGCCTTTTGGAAATCTCCATGTATATTTTATGTTGTGAAGGTCTGTAGCTATCGTTCGATCTCTTTCTTTTTTAAAAGCATAATTATGGGACATTTGGATAGGAGCAGGGCGGTGGCGTTGTACTTTAATACCTGGAGTTGATAGAGGTACCACAAGGGTAGCCAACGACTTGAGTGCCTCTCTGCCCGGCCTCTACACACTTGCAAAAAACTGCCGCAATACTTGTGTATTTGATTTAAACAGCAACGCATGGAAACAAACACCGCCTGAACCTGTGACACTTAAAAGGGAGGCCATGTCGTTTTATGCACCGACTTTTATTGTGCGTCAATATCTCTTAGGAAAGAGCAACCCCGTGTTTTTGTGTGCGTGTGTCTGTGTGTGTGTTCTTTTTCTCCCCCACCCCCCCACTGTTCAGCATTGAAGAGAAGGCAACGTATAAAAGCGACTCTCTTCAGAGTTTTTTTTTTACTGAACTCTCATGCAGAAACTTGGGACTGATCGAACCACGAGAGGGACAAAAGTGTTATGTTTTTTTTTCTCCGCGAGATATTCCTTGAGATGGACCCAGCAGACAAACACACCGAGGTTTCCTCAAGGCAGTCAGTCCATGTGGATGATCTCAGTGGCTTCACCATGCACTGGTTTCAACTGGACACCATCCTGGTGTTGTGATAGCTGATATGGGACCAGTTCACAAGCTTGGGACAGGGTTAGTGGAGGGGATTCATATCAGGCTACAATAATTGTTACTCGAACCGCAATATTGCGTTACAGTCGCGAAATAACTCCTTGGTATGGTGCTTATTTTTAATACATACAATTTCAACTGAAGCGTGCGCGTGCGCGTGTGTGAAGGGGTATTTTGCTGACGGCTATTGGCAGGGTGAATGCAGGTTGTTCAGTTGCCCTCCTGAGCTCCCGATGTTGTCTACGCAAGAGAAGTGAGGGTTTGTTAAAGACGATCAATATGGTGGGTCTGCATTCCAAAATATAACAATAATCATATTCCTCACATCGGACTTGGCGCCTTATCACACTGACAACACGGCTCAAAGCATTTCGCATCCATTTAACTGTGAAGTGCAGCGGACTGTGTATTTTTTAGGCGAATGTGGCAGACAATTTGCACATAGCCATGTCCCACCAACAGCCATGAAGTGAGTGACCAATCTTATTTCAGTGATGACTGGCCAAGACACTGGGAGAAACTCCCTTTTCTTTTTGTATAGTGTCGTGGGATTTTTTAACGTCCACCAGAACAGGCAGACTGGACCTCACTTTAGCATCTCGTCCAAAGAGGGCCAACTCCCAAAATATAGAGCAACCCCCTTCCCAACACTGCATTGGAGTGTCACCTTAGACTGTAAGCTCAAAGTCCTCCTAAAGGAGCAATAAATGAAACAAAGGGTCGACTGTAGAGAGTGTCTTCACTGAAACCGGTAAAGGAAGATTTGGTCGATGCTGATGCATTGTGTATCACTTGACCTGCAGAGATCTGTCTTGGAATTTCATTGTACTCTGTTCGTTCATCCCCCCCATGGATGCATTATTTGGTTAATTTTCCCCTACCAAGTTTTAACCCTTTTGGCTGAAGGTGGCTGATCCATCCTACAGTACAGTATCATTCTAACAGGAGCTAAACACTCTTGTACTTTGCCCAAATGGCAAGTTGCAGTGCAAACAATCAAGTGGGTGTTAGCAAACAATGTGATATTTGAGAGGGGGCATTATAACAAATTTTAAGTCAGTCGATGTGTAGTATCGAAGAAATTTTTTAATTTTTTAATTCAACAAAATAAGAATTCCAATCAGGCGTTTAATCTGTATAAGAACCATAGAGGAAGAAAAGACCATTAGGCCCATCTCCCTCCACTGACCATCTACAATCTACTACGTATAGAATTGCAATGGACAACAACAGCAACTTTCATTTATATAGCGCTCCTTACGCAGGACGGTGTCTCGGAGCACTACCATCTGAATGGATGAAAGCGAGAAAGATTGAGAGAGAAAGGGAGAGAAACAAAGGAAAGGACAGAATCTAGAATTTAAAAAATTAATAATAATAATCCTTGCATTTTGCATTGCACCTGATGATGTTGTCGGGTGGACTCAAGCGCTCCACAAGATTTTAATTGTGAAACGTAGTGACTGAATTTGTATTATTATTATTATTATTATTATTATTGTTTGTAGGACGTTATAGCACGGAAAGAGATCATTTGGCCCAACTAGTCTATGCTTATGTTTATACTGCAGGTGAACCTCTAACCCTCTTAATACCATTTACCACACCCCTCTGTTCCATTCTCCCTGGTGTATGCAAATATCTACTCACTGCTGTGTCCTTCCATTTCCACAATGCCGTGATTAGGATGCTATCTGTGCCAATGTGGATTCAGTCCCACCTGTGACTTTGAATCACTGCACATCGCATATCTGGAAAGATTTTGATATCTGTATTAATATTAATGAATGCAAGGTGTCATCGCTTTGAAAGATCTTTAATTGACAACATTAGCGAAATATAAAGCGAGCTGGGTTTGAGGAAGTCCACTCACCTTCACCGTAAGAAACTACTCATCTGTCTCTGATCTGTCTGGAGCTGTTGCAAAATACATTAACAGTGTGTGCAGTGTAGCAATCACACAGCTGAAGCATGAGAGCCAGGAGCATCTTCTCGGCCTTTTTGGCTAAGATCAGGAGTAGTATCTGTTCTTATCAGTTACTCTTTGAGCCAGCAATGCCGGAAAAGTTCTCCTGTTGAGCTTCGCTTGCCTGGGTTCTCACGATCGAATCTCACCCATAATTGGGGCAAAATAAGAAGGAATGAGCTTCTCGCTACAACTATGCTTTCGACCCTCTATTGGTTGGGATCAGTATTGCAGTAGTTCTGATCTGAGGCGCTTGATCTGCCCTCACACAGAGGAAGATACTGGAACGCAGAGCGAGCTTGAGCACTTGCGCACCAGGCTCAGGCTGGGCTTTCCCAGGTTGTTGGGGCTTGTCTTTGGGGACAACCCTCATTCCCAAAGTGGAACGTTTGGGTCTAATTCGGTCAATAGGGATGAGCAGATCTATCCTCGCTCACCAAAAAAAAACAAGAGCCAGGATTTCTGCGTAACTAACATTTCAGCAGAGTTTTTGTTGATACCCGGTGCTAGTTTTCAGCTGCGCTGTAAGTAGTACTACAAAACATAAACAATTCCATAAAAATAACTTTCATTCCATGTTTCCCTCTCCGTCATTACTTCCGGATCAAATCCGTCAAGTGCCTTTTGACTGTATTCTGAATCTAGGAGGTTGTTGATAGAGAAACGAGCAGCGGCCAAAAGTGAAGTCATCGTTACCGAAAATTGTCACTACTAGACACGACCGCGGGTGCCTATCAGTGAGTTTTGGAGGAAAATAAGAACTAAACGACTGCTGAATCTAAATAGCTGGGGCAATACTAAATATCCTAGCAACTAGGCATCAACACTTAGTGCAGCAACAACTCTCCTCGTAACTAGACACACAATTGTTTGCAATGCTTGCAACACCAGGGAGTACATCAATGCTTACACTGCTCATCAGCTCCTGGATCTTGGGCTGTGTGTTATCTTTAAAACTAGTAAATGTTTTATAAGTGAGACAAGCGCGGATCCTGCTCGGAATCCTGCTGAGGAGGAGCTGCCCGATAAACAGCCAGATAAATAGATGTACTCTAGAAATGAAAGTTGGCTGGCTCCAGAGAAAGGGGGAGGAGAGCCTCGGAGAGCTCCCAGCCTGGCATCTGTTGTCTCAGGTGCCTGAAGGGACATTCTATCAGTAAGTAATGACACACCAGCAGCAGAAGTTTGCTTCATTCTATTCTACCCACCGCTGAACCTGAAAAAGAACGCCACCTACCATTGTCCGTGCCCAACAAATCCCATTGAATTCCTTTGTGACTCTGCGGTAGATGAGACTGTTCTGAGGTCGTTACATTTTCAGCAGCGTGGACGAGCCTGTCCTCGTAACAGATTTTTTTTTTTTGCATTGGGACCAGACAATTTGTGCAGTGACGAGGCATAACTGTTACGCCCTACATTATTTGGGTAGTGGTCGATTGTGGCAAGTACTGTAAACCTTTGAGCGGGCAACATTCGCAAAGCTCATGATCACAGAAGAGGACGGCCGTTAGGGGTTTATTTTTCGTTATTAATCGTTATGCCAAGGTATATTTCTATGTTTACCGTGCCTTGTTTCTAAAATAATATTTTTGCTTTGTTGTTGTGGTCAGGCTTTCGGTCTATCTGTGTGTACTCTCTGGAAATCCATCTCCAAGTCCCCCTGACTTGTTCCCTTGCTCACCTTGTTCAAGGTCCGTCTCAAGACCTACCTCTTTGACCGCACTTTCGGGGGTGCGGGCGGCAATCAATAGGAGGGCCAACTGGATTTGCCAACAAATACACAGTCACTACACTTTTCAGTAAAATCTTGGGAAGAGCTTTGAGACAATGACGAAGTGATAAGGTGCTAATATCAAATCAAAGGATTATTATCTTCCCCCTCTCCACCTCCAGCTCAGGTGCCTAGCCAGGACTGCTAAGCGCCTTGGCGTGTCTTCCCGAGTTTAAAGCTGCCGTATAAATGTAAATTTGTATTGTGTTTGCTGTGATTTAATTTTCAAATTCTTTCTGCGCTAAAATAATACAGTGGAACAGATGTCACTGTTTGACTAAACACGGCTGTTTCCTGACGTAATCAGATAAATAGCAAATACAACAGATGTAGTATCACTTAATATGAATTCTTTATTCCTTGAAATGCTCACCAGAGTCATGGGTAACTGCTGATGGTTCACTAGCCAAGGTTCATTTCACTTCCAGCTTTGTCAGTCAATATTCTATGCTGTAGTTCTAAGCATAAGTTTATTGTCTTCCAGGACTGATTGATAGGGGTCACTCAGAGGCTTAATCACAGTCTTGCCTATAATTTTGGCTCATCATCATAATAATAATCCTTGCATTTGATATAGCGCTTTTCACGTCGGGAGGACGTCCCAAAGCGCTTCACAGAACACACTGTAAAGTGAATTGACTGTATATATTTGTGGGCGAACGCGGCAGCCAATTGCGCACAGCAATGTCCCACAAACAGTCGTAGATTGAAAATGACCAATTTATTATTGTTTTGGAGGGATTATTATTAGGCTCTGTGTGGAGTAAGGAAACTTGCCCAAGGTTTTGCCCTCTGCCTGGAATTGAACTCAGGTCTCTCGCTTGCAAAGCGAGTGCTCTAACCACTGAGCTACAGGACTCCACAGGACTCCTCATTTCCTTTCCATTGGTCATCTTAACTCACTTGGTGCTGGATTGCTGCTGTCTTTGTGACTCTGAAGAGAGGTGGGTGGGGGGTGGGGAGGGGGGGTGGGCAATCAATGGGAGGACCAACTGAATTTGCCTACAAGCATAGTCACTATAACTTACAGTAAAATCCTGTGAAGCGCTTTGAGACATTGACGATGTATTGAGGCACGATAATAAAAACAATCTTTGCATTTGATACAGCGCCTTATCACGTCTTCGAGACGTCTCAAAGCGCTTCCCAGAATATACTGTAAAGCAAATTGACTATATACTTTGCAGGTGATAACCCGGCAGCCACTACATCAAATAAAATAATTATTTTTTATCTTTCGAATTTACGACTCCAGCAGGTAAATCGTAGCCTTGCTTTGATGATGACGCTGAACTGGGAAGCTCAGACTCTTCCACATACTTGACTAAAGAAAGATACACAATGCAAAAACTAGCAACGTTAAGCCATCACTGGGGCTTGGCAAAGGAACAACTTAGGGTGGGACCTGGCCTATGCTCCCTCAGACGCTTTATTGCAAGCTCAGAAAATAACTTTTATTTTATGTTGTTGCGTAAGACGGGTTTGGGATTTTTTTCAAAGATTATATTCAAATTACAGTATTTCATCATATCACGTAAGTCATACAGCATTGTTGCAACAATTGGTGTTGCAAGCAACACACCATGTCATCATGTCATTTGATTGAAAAAGTCATTGGCTGCCATGAAAGGAACACCTCGAGCATTAATCTCCATTTATTACGAGTTTCCTTGTTTGTGATCCAAATTCAGTTGCACGCCCCGCAATAAACTCTTCTATCCATTGGTAATTGCATTGAAGTGGAGTCCTTTATCTCCTCTGACTCGGTCGCGATCGTAATTCATTAAGCTGACAGGTGTTTCCAAGGCTGTGGTGATAGCACAAGGTAGTCATGGAGTCTACGACTGATCTTTGCATATTTGGAGGAACTCACAAAGGTGAATGAATTCATCCACGTTTGAAGGAGCCTTAGCACTTTAGCGCAGAGTTGTCGGAAAAGTTTCAACCCATAACAGTATGCTTGGAAAATTCTTGCCCCGCAGTTGGTCAGGGAATGCTCCCACTGCAGTAGAAATGTTTGCAACGCTGACGCATGCTGGTGGGGTAAAGCTCCACAAATGTAGGCTTCCCGACTCGCCCCGAAACCCATTCTTCACAGGTGAGCATGTGTGTCACCCTGTTGCAGTTGTGTTGCATCGTCAAAGATACCCTCCTTCGGATATGATGCTAAACTGAGGTCCCGTCTGTCTGTCTGTCTGTCCAGGTGGACGTTAAAAATCCTACGGCATGATTCACAAAGGGAAGGGAGTTTCTCCTGGCCAACACCGCCCACAAAATAAAATTGATCACTCAGTTCTTGTGTTTTGTGATACGTTGCTGTGCACAAATTGGGTGCTGTGTTGGCCCCCAAAAACCACAGTCATTGCGCTTTACGTATTTCCTTGGAAGCCCTTTGGGATGTCCTCCTGATATGAAAGTTGCCACGCCAAATGTAAAGATTATTATTATTTGGGTAGGAGATACCGGCAAGCTATTTGACTTGTAGAATCTTATTTGAATCTGAGTCACCGAATCAAATAAAAAGACATTGCAGACACAGTGCTTCTGCAAGCCAGTGTCCTTGCGTTTTTTAAAAAAAAAAACTTTCTGGAGAGATTCTGGCAAAGAATTGTGACTTATTATTACATTGGCTCTGGAGTTACATAATATAAACCAGTTCATTTCTACACTAGGAACAACCCGGACCACCTGTTGGCTTCGAAGTGAGATACTCCCTGGATTTACAGGGACCTGAATCTCTACGTGAAAGCAATTCATTTAAGTGCAGGTTGTCGTGGGTGTGTGTGTGTGTGTTGCAAGAGTCACCAATTGATTTGGAAGCAGTGAATCCGACACATTCCTGGATGTTGCCTGCCCTGCTGGAACTCCGCTCAAACACCAGGGTCTTGCCAATTGCTCACGTCTCCTTTAGCTGTGACCTGACTTCAGGGAAGTCGAGCTTGAGATCAGCATTTTGAACAGAGCTCAAGAGGACAGCCTGAGACGTGTCCTGGTACATGCACAAATTGATTTTTTTCCCCCCACATTACATCTTATTATATACTTTGATTACCGAAGTCGAGTAAATCTAGACTGCAATTAAGAATTTCCTCCCCAATTTAAGACTACTATCTGACCACTAAGCCCATGAGAGATTTCAAGCCATAAATATACACAGCTTACAAACCCTCTGATGAACCTTTGATCCTGCTACTCAATCTGTGTTATAAGAAAATCGCAGAAATAAGAACAGAGAATGACACCACCAAAAAAAAAACTTCATTCAACGTTACAAGTTTATGGTTTGGGTTCAGCTATGTTCAAACACGTACAGGTGCACTCAGTTATGTTACTAAGAACCAATACAAAGTGTCACAGAATCACCTGGAATCCTTTTTTGTTGGTTGTTAGTTAAATAATTAAGGGCACTTATTCATATTTGCACAGGGTTAATCCATCCCATCAACTTGGCAATTGAGCTGTGAACGCAAGCTGCAAATTCTATGCCGGTGACTGCAGAAAAGCAGGAGCCAAAGTAATATAATATTAATAATCCTTGTATTTGGTATAGTGCCTTATCACATCGTTGCAATGCCTCAAAGCGCTTCACAGAATTTACTATAAAATGAATTGACTATATTTTTTGGGGGGCGAAATGCAACAACCACTTGCACACAACAGTATCCTATAAACAGTCGTGAATTGAGTGACCACTTTTTTTTTAAGGGATTATTACCCCCGGAAAGTGATCTGCCAATTAACCAACAATCGGGTTTCTACTTGCTGCTAGGTAAACAGAGGCGTGTGGAGTAAGGAAAGTTGCCTCAGGTTTTGCCCTGCCTGGGAATCGAACCCAGGTCTCTCGCTTGTGAGATGAGTGCTCTGACCACTGAGCTCCAGGACTCCACACCACAGCGCTCCAAGTAATCAATTGGACAAGAGGTTCTGAACCTGGGAGCTCAGTTAACGTGCAGACAAGTGCAATAACACAAGTTTGTCTCCTGCTAAAAGGGGAAGGTCCTCCTGACATGAAAGGGACTATATCAAATATAAGGGTTATTATTACTATTATTTGAACATGATGGAATGTTGTTGTGACAATAGCGTGGGTCCAGTTAACAGTGATTGAATCCCATTAATCCCCTCCAATCTCATTAAACGTGTTAAAAATAGCACATCCTGAAAAAATAATCATTCTTTTGGAAAAATATTTGGATCACTCTGGCATCTGGCCAACTCCACTGGAACAGTTCACAAATAATGTTTAACACCATTATCTTTTAAAGGACTGTAAATAATTTCACTCAGCCAGCTCTTACTTCTCACAGGGGGCGATGGGATCAGGAAGAAAGGATCGGAAGAGTACGTGATAGGTCTCAGGCTAAAATAGGTAAAGAAAATAGCAACAATCAAAGTTCAAATAACGAAAGAATAGAGGAATGACAACAACGTGCATTTATATAGCTCTCTTCACGTAAGGTAACATCTCAGAGCACGTTATGTTGATGAGGTTGGATGCCGAGCAGGGGAGGGGAGGGGAAGCGAATCGGCTATAGGTACGGTCAAAGTGTTAGGCGCTAAGCTTAAGCGCTCCAAGATGCTCTGCTGTGTGAACCGCGCTATATAAATATAAGTTGGTGCTGTTGTTTTAAGGTGGGGCTTGAAGACATACGAAGATGTAGAAGGAGGGAGTTCTGGAGGTTAGGCCCGGTTGTGCGGAGGGGCTGGGGAAACGCATGGAAAGCCCATCTTAGCTGAGCAGAGGAAGGGGGGGAGGTGGTGATAAACAAGATAACAACAGCAACAACAACAAAATTACATTTCTAAAGCGTCTTTCACGTTGGGAGGACGTCCCAAGGCGCTGAACAGTCAGGGATCAGGGCCCGAGTGTGGGGGAGGGGGCAAGGTTGGGATGAGGGAGGGCAGAGGGCGTAGGAGGGCGGTTGAAGGTACAGTCGAAAAGGAGGGTCTTAGGTCATGCCTTGAAGGAGGCAATGGAGGGAAGGGAGCGAGGCGAAGGAACTATGGGATGGAGTTCCAAAGGGTGGGAGCAGAGACGCTGAAAGTCCGGCTGCCGATGGTAGGGCGGGTTGGCCGGGAGACCTGGAGCAGGCCAGAGCCCGCTGAGCAGAGGGAGCGGACAGGTTGACAGGGGTCAGCAGGACAGAGAGGTAGGAGGAGGCAAGGCCATGGAGGGTCTTGAAAGTGAGGATGAGGATTTTGAATTCTATCCTCTGAGGGATGGGGAGCCAGTGGAGCCGGGCGATGGTGGGGGTGATGGGGTCAGGTGTTCGGGTGTGAAGGGAATAATAGGTGAGGGTAAGGACCTTGGAGCTTGGTGAGGACAGGGTGATAGACACGTGGAGTTTGGTGCAGGTTGGAGTTTTGGATAAGTTGGAGTTTGTGGATTGTAGAACTGAAGAGACCAGAGAGGAATGCACTTGAAATGTCCAAAAGATTAAACAGCATTGACAGTACAAGTTCCAATTAGAAATGAAAACAGAAGTGGCTGGGAACCCTCAGCAGGTCAGGCAGCATCTATACAGAAAGGAAAGTGCGTCGACGTTTTGGGTCCACGACCCTTCGTCAGAACTGGGGCATGTTGGGAGGGAGAAAATTTCCAGTTAGAAATGTTTATTTTTTGTTTAAAATGAAGATTTCTATTCATTTATATTTAGTTTAGTGGATTTGGGTTAATACTTACCAATTGTACGATTATTCTATGAAGTATGTATTGGTGAACAGACACCTTGAGTGTATGAGGACTATGTGGCATAACCGACCTATTAAGGCAGCCTTGCAAAATGTAATGTGTTGTTAGCACCAGCTGAAGGAACATCAATGACAAGTCTGCTAATTCGAGTTAACTTGGTGTAAAAATGCTCAATTTTTTTTTATCGTAATCTTAACCGCTTTTGTGCGAAATAAAAGGCTTAGTGAGAAGTTCTTGATAGGAGGAAATACCCAAAGCTTTCGCATCTACTCGTCCTGCCTTCGCTGCAGATTTTATTTCGTAGAATTATGAAAGACAACAGGTAAGTGATACCTTGCATGTAAACAAAGATGAGTAGCAGGAGGAAAGTTCCAGTGAGACAGAGCAATAAAACATCGAAGGGGAGAGACTACAACCGAAAGTTATCACTTATCAATTATTTATTCAGCATACAATAGTGAGCTGCAAAAAGCAGCCTTGTCCATTTTACTAGGGGATTAAGTTATACGACAATGAACACATTGAAAACGAGAAAAATGGCAGCGATTCATAAGCTACACAAGCTTAGCAAAATGAAAAAAAATCTTAAATTATTAAAGAGTTTCATTAAGTGAATAGCTCTTGACGTGTGGCGCTGTGAATTTGATTCATCTCCGGCAGACTCTTGTGCTTGTTTTCATGAAAGACACCTAAAAAGGAGCCGACCTTAGGAAACGGAGTAATTTTAGATTTTGTTTATTTCGCAGGCAATGGATAGCGCAGCGGGTCCCTTGTGGCAATAGCAAAGTACTGCTAGCAGATTTGCTTCAACCAGAAAAGGCAGCTACGACGCGCGGCAATGGCAATCACAACCTAATGACCTCTTTTCCGTCGGCATTCAGAAATGGTGCTTGCAATAAAGTGGAAAAAATGGCAAGTGGGTGAAACCTGTCTGGTAACTGTTGCTGGACTATGGACCTACATTACTCTACTGGAGCGCATTGGATCTAATACGAAATCCATTTAGCATTCACCTACAGGAATCCACTGCAGAACAGTTTGGTTGGTTGACTCGACATATTTCTGGTTACTGCAGACAAATATAGTACTGCATATAGCAAATACCCACAAACCTGCCCGTTCCCTTCACTCCCCCGACTGTTCAGTGCCTTGGGACAACCCCCGACTGCAGCAAACAGAAATTTATCGACAAGGGACATTCTTACAATTACATTAAATGAACTTGCCAAGGGGGAGGTGAAAGAGCCTTAGAGGTGCTGATTGACGCAACACATCCAATCAGTGTGAGGTAGTAATAGCTCAGGCTTACAGGATGTTGGGCTACATGGTGACATTAATTGAATTTAAATCCCCAGGTGTCATGCTCAAACTATACAATACAATTTACATTTATATAGGACCTCGCACATCAGTAGGATGTCTCAAAGCGCTTGACACTGTTGGCAACTGTACAGTGTTCTGATCAGCTCTGAGCTTTCATCTCCAAGACGTAAAGAGGCAATGCAGAGGAGAGCATTAAGACTGATCCCATGTTTTTCGAGAGATGATCGATGAGGAATGGTTCGGTAATCCCAGGTTCTGTGGGAGTTAGAGAAAAAAAAACCCAAGTGAAGACTTTTGTCCGCAGATTTTGAGATAAATTACATACATAATATATATTTAGATATCTTCATCTTTGTCTTTGAAGTTGCAGAAACAAGTCATCGTGGCCTGAGAGGAAGATGTCTCTGTACAGTCCTAAGGAGGGTGGCAACCAACTGCTTGAAGATATCCATAGACCGGTGCAGATAGATGGTACACATCAGCGTGCAAAACAGCCAGAGTGCTGATCCCTCATTCCTCCCACCAAGAAAACAGGTGAGAGAGCTTACCCTCACATGTACAGATGCTAGACACTGGGATGTGTGGGTTTAACAGTGTGTGTGTTAGTGCAAAGGGCACAGTTGTTGCATCAGTTCACCTCTTTGGTTGGTGTTATGAGCACAGTGGGATGTTTCAGCACTCCTCCTCCTCACTGCTCGAGGATATTCAAACTTCCATGGAGTTGGCTTAAAGGTCACCTTGAGGTGATTGTCAGGACCTGATTCCCTGGCAATGTGACCCTATGTCCTCATTGGGTAGTGAGTCCTGTGGCGTATTGGTTAGAGCACTCGCCTCGCAAGTGAGAGGACCTGGGTTTGATTTCTGAGCAAAACAAAACAAATTTCCTTACTACATATGCCTGTTTACCTAACTGTTACTAGGATTAGGTTAATCCGACTGTTAATAACAATAGGTTGTTAGTCGATTGGCAGATCGCTTTTCTGGGAGTAATAATCCTTTCAAATAAAAATAAACTTTAAAAAATAATAATTTGGTTGCTCAATCCAAGACTGTTTGTGGGACAAACACTCAAAAAGAAAGATAAAGTTTTTTTTTGTACACTTCCTTTAGGTTCTGCAGTACTGTGCGAACTCTCACACTGTCTCCTTTCTGTTTCACTAAGTGTGAAAACTGGCGATTTGTTTTCGCGACGTTTTTGTGATGGGATTTCCCATTTTTAAAGGCATAAGAAAAAGAATCACCATATTTAGCTGGAAGCATACAGTCACTACGCTTTATAGTAAATCCTGTGAAGCACTTTGAGATGTCCTCCCCAGGTGAAAGGTTCTATATCAAATGCAAGGATTATTATTACTATAACCAATATATAGTTACATGAAATGATTTTGGAATACAATTAATTTTACTTCCTTACTAATAGTTTTTTATTTACTTGCTCTAGTCTGAGCTTTACTGTCTCAGAGTCACGTATAATCTTACCTAAACAATACGCTGAATGCACAACCACATTCTCTTTCACCCGCCCTTCTCTCTCTTTTGCACATAAACACTCATCTACACACACATATTGACCACAACCAAACGACCCCGGGATTTCAATAAGTTAATTGAATCAGTACTCGCATAGAAATGTGTTCCTGTGGATTCCAGCATCCATTCCACCGAAGAAAAAAACCACAAGGGGACATCAGGACAGTCTCGATAACATATGACTATTTAAATCGAGAGAATATTGTTCAGCATTCATAAATTTATAGTGTAGTTTTTTTTCTTATGAGTCACAGTACTTTGATATGAATGATTTAATGAGTAACACTTGGACTTCTGTTGCACAATACATAGCGATTGATTTGTTTTAGGTCAAGAAGATACTCAACAGTACAGTATTTTTGAATTTGCATTTTATTCTGATAATGTCTGAAAGTGGGTTAATTTGACTTCTGTGTGATATAACTCTGTAAGATTAAGATGCAATGCTATTTTCGGTTTCAAAATCAGTGAATGGATGTTAATTGGAATTTTCAAGCTGTAAGTGTAAAGCAGGAGGAATACCCAGGTCCTACCTATTAAATTGGTCACTTCAAGCCTCGACTGTTTGTGGGGCATTGCTGTGCGCAATTGACCGCCGCATTTCGCCCACAAATATACAGTCAATTCACTTTACAGTATATTCTGTGAAGCGCTTTGAGACGTCTCGAAGATGTGAAAAGCGCTATATCAAAGGCAAGGATTATTATTATCGGCATCATGCTCCCCAACTATCAAGCGCTCTGGGACGCTACCCTGCATGACAGGTACGATATAAATGCAAGTTGTTGTTGTAGGTCTGGCTATTTTGTGGCCGTATTTTTATTTGAAGGTGGATTATAGTAGCTGGGAGTCATTAGAGGGCAACAATCTGACCTCGAGGTGTCTGCAATGTCATGAGGTGTAACTTTTCTCAAGAAATAACTTGTTGTCATAGAATCATAGAGTTATACAGCACAGAAGGAGGCCATTCGTCCCATCGTATCTGTGTCGGCTCTTTGAAAAGAGCTATCAATTCAATCTCACTCCCCCCGCGCTCTCCCCATAGGCCTGCAAACTTGTCCTCTCCAAATAATTATCTACTTCTCTCTTAAAAGTTGTTATCAACTTGGCTTCCACCAGCCTTTGAGGCAACACATTCCAGATCCGAACAACTCGCTGCGTGAAAAAAATTCTCCTGTTTCTTTTATTTTATCAACTATTTTAAATCAGTGTCCTCGGGTTACCGACCCACCCGCCAGTGGAAATAGTTTCTCCTTGTTCACCCATTCGAATCCCCTCACAATTTTGAAAACTTCTATGAAGTCTCCTCTTAACCTTCTCTGCTCCAATGAGAATAATCCCGGCTTCTCTGCCTCTCCTGATAACTGAAGTCCCTCATTCCTGGTACCATCCTGGTCAATCTCCTTTGTACCCTCTCCAATGCCTTGACATCCTTCCTAAAGTTTGGGGCCCAGAACTGAACGCAGTCTCTCACTGAGGCCTAACCAGTGTTTTATAAAGATTCACCATAACTGTTGTGCGATCATTGTTATCAACAACTCATCATTGTTGCATGCATTATTTTCGGATAAGAAAGAGAAAACAACACTAAGTATTTGTAATAGCTATGAATATCCAATGATGTGTGTGTGTGTATGGAGGAGGGTTGGGGGGGGCAAGTAATCCATAAATACCACATAGTCCATATGTAAAATATATGGAATTTCTTTCTTCCGAGACTGAATGCATGTCAGTGTGATACAAAGCTGAAAGGCCCTTTGGAATAATGGTAATATTTGGTACATGACAAGGACGACGCCTGTCTCTGTGAGTGACGTTGGGCATCAGGCTGTGTCCTTGGTTTGGACAGAGGCTTTCACTCCCCACCCTCCACTGCTGACCAGATGCTTCGACCACCCCCCGAAGTAACTAGGTAATCATGTTTGGGCAGTTGAATAATTTAATGGGTCTTTGTTCTCTCCCCTAATTAGAATACATGCTTTCGACATGGTTATGCACGCCTGTTATAACGGAGAATGGCACATCTTTATTATGTTGTTTATCATCCTTTTGCACCATTGTGCCAATGGATCCTGGCATGCACCAGTTTATGTGATTATTTATTCATTTATTTAATTGTTTATTTCGTTGCAAAACCTATTGCAAAACAAGAAAAAAAAACTATTATTTTTCAGCAAGGCTGCTCAGAACCGCAGACCCACTGAAAACAAAAACAGTTCAGACAGGATTATCGTCACCTTAGGTCGTTCGCTGCTTTTTTTCCCCCCCCTTTTAACTTTGGACTTGCCAGGCTATTATTTTTTTTAAGTGCAGTTTCGGAAACGGGCTCTTCAACTAAATAAAATTGAACCTGCCTGACCAGCGTTCTGCTACAGCGAATATTAGCCCTGTTGTCACTATTGTTCCTTCCTGACTGTGAAAGTCGATTTCTTATTCAGAGCTGGTTACATCAACGCGAGAGAGAGAGAGAGAGAGAGAGGGGGTGGGGGGTGGTGGTGGCGGGGGGGGGGAGATAGCAAACTGCAAGCGCATTCTCCATTTAAAGACCTGTTGCGTGTCGGTCACGGTACTGTCCTGGCTAAGAGGGAGGGTGGATAAAGTGACATGTTTACTTTCAGTCTGCTTGTTAAGTCAGCTTTGAATTTTTCATGAGGGCCTCAGTAACCTGTAACCTGCAAACTAAGCTCTGGGGGTTTCCAGTACAAAGAACTGCATCAGCTCTCACTCCCCATCTGGCACTGGGTGTGAAGGACAAGCTGGGGCTGCAGGAAACCTGAAGAAGAGAGGCAATGTGTGGCGTCCTTTTCATTTTTTTTTATTGGCAAGAAGTAGTTAATATCCTATCGTTTCTTCCTGGTACACGTGGACGAACTGAAGTCAATAGAATTAGCTGGCAACAAAGGCAGCCTGAATCTAAAGCATCACGAACCTATTCCAGCCCTCTGCCGTGAGCAGTGATGGCAGCAAATAACTTCTTTTTAACACACACACACACACACACGCACACACGCACTTGAGTTTCTAAATAACTCAGTGGGATCCCAGACAGAAGTGCTTGGAAATACAAATTCGTTTGTATTCCTTTGGCTATTTAAATTTTAGCATCCAGGGTTTGAGGCTCGATTCCAAGCAGAGACCCTCACCTCACGCACGTAAACCCCCACCCCCAGCCCCACCCCAACCACACCCTCCCCGCACACACACCGCCACCTCCACCACGACCCCATGGGGGATATTATGGGATTTATATTACATATCCCACACTATCCTTTCACTAATGTGATAAGCCCTATTGTGCTGAACTACTTTATTTTCACTCCGGATAAAGACAACAAATAAATGAGAGATGGAACTCAATACATCGACAGGATCAGTCTAATATCTTATTTAAGGGTAAACCTGCTGTGGTTTTCGTTGTTCCTTAACAGCTCACTTGTCACCTTCATGGGACTGGGTTCTGTCATGTCATTGCGGAAATTCGTTCAAAACAACCCACTTGTGACAAATAGGGGCTCTTCCTCAGGGGAGGATGATGATGATGATGATGGCTGAAGTGGGAGCTGCTCCTCGGGTTTATAAATGATTCGACAAGAGGCAAAGGTGGCTGAAGCGTTTTGCTCCAGATTCTGTCTGGCTTGTGTTCAGCAGAATTAACATGAAGGAGTCGGATATATGTGGAGTCCTGTAGCTTAGTGGTTGGAACACTTTTGTAATTGTATTGCATTCATATCAAACATTTTTAGTACTTTAAGCATAACTGCATGTTCAGGAGATATATATGCCTTTAGTTTTAATCCAGGTTGTTTCACAGAATGTGTTTCTCAACAGCACCAATCAACCCTCCGCAATTTTTACCGAATTTGTCCGCACTTTTCCTCAAAATTTTTGCCAAATATAAACAGTGTGTCGTTTGGGACATGTCATGTGAATGCGATTGCCATAATAGTGGAAGGCGAACTGGATGGACCTGGGTCTTCCTTGACCTATAAAGCACTATATACGCCGTATAAATGCAAGTTGCTGTTGTTGTTGACCTAGCAAATTCTTGCGTTCTTATGGATACCACGATGGAATCTTTTCTCCTGGTCCCGAGAGGGGTCGTTAGAGTGAAGTTCGACTGCATGAGCCGAGTTACTCTCATGTTTCTCACAGGATTTACTGTAAAATGTAGTGACTGTGTATTTTGTACGTACAATTTCTGCACGCAGCGTCCCACAAACAGCTATGAAGTGAATGACCCATTTTATCGGGGGAGATTGTTGGCCAGGACACTGGCCAGGACAATTGGAGATGCCACCTGAAGGATGGGTCTCCAAAAATGCCATACTAAGTGTCAGCCTGGACTGTGAGTTCGTGTCTCGACATGGGTCTTGAACCCACAACTTTCGGATTCAAGAGGCGAGAGCGAGCAGGTTAGCAACTGAAATTGTTCGACTTGTTATTCTAGTTATTAATGATATTGATGCATCTGATGCTAGTGGCTGATACTTCAATATTATAATAATAACAATAATCATTACGTCTTCGAGGCGTCTCAAACCACTTCACAGATTGTACTGTAAAGTGAATTGACTGTATATTTTGTGGGGAATATTGTATAAAACAACAGAGTAGTAGAGAATATAAAATACAGCCCAAAGCAGAATTCTGGAATGATTCAATAAACAGAGATTACCTTGTGAAATAAAATTCCTTTTGTTACAAAAAACTAAAATTAATTGCAGGCTTGTGTTGCACCATTATATTTCTTGCCTCGGTTGTGCAATACCTATACTATACTTTCTCATTTTGGCTAAATATTTGTTTTAAAGTAATGCATTGAACTTCGTGGAGCCTTTATATTATGTGGTCAGAAAAATACAAAAGGGTTCACAGTGTAATTGCTGTTGCACCGATATCAATAAAAGATGTTTCAACCCACTTCCTCCTTAGGATGGACTAAAATAATCCTTGCCTTTGGTACAGCATCTTTCACGTCAGGAGGAGGTCTCAAAGCACTTCACAGGGTTTACTCTGAAGTGGAGTGACTGTGTATTTGTAGCCTAACGTGGCAGCCCAATTGCGCACAGCAATGTCCCACAGACAGCCATGAAGCAAATGACCAAGTTTATTTGGGGGGAAAAAAACTCCCTTCTCATTTTGAACAGTGGCATGGGATCTTTAATGGCCACCTGAAGAGGCAGATGGGACTTCCGTTTAACATCTCATCCAAAGGATGACACCTCTGACAATACAACAGCCGCTCCCCGGTGCTACATTGGAGTGTCGGATGAGACGATGTGATTCCAAGTGCCGAGGTGACGCTTGAACCCACAACCGACTGACTCGGAGGCGACAATCATACCAACTAAGACAGGATTACAGGTGTTTTATACAGGGCCAAGTGTTTCTGAAGTGTTTCGTTAATAAACGTAAAAGGTTCAACAAAGGCTTTGACAGACCAGGTCTCTTTAACCCTTTGAATACTGGCGATAAGTTATCTCATCGGTCAAGATCTCGCTGTCAGGGCTACTCAGTCACAAGATCCCCGCCTCTTTGATACTTGAAAATTGCTATATTAATAAGTATATTAATAGTTATACAATTATTTTAAAAATATATATTATTATTATGAGTCATTTGGCTGAAACATTGACCAATTTTTAGTTCATCGGAGGCCAGCTTTCGCAATGTGATCAGTTCTGCTTCTCCACCCCCCCCACCCCACCACCACCACGACCCTAACAGCTTAAAACGTGCAACAATAATTCTTATACCGTATATGATATATGTATATAATATGTACAGAGAGAGAGACGGAGAGAGGGTAAAATTAAGAATGAGGCAGTGAAGACATGCCAGTCGAATCTTAAACAGTAATAAAATCAAAGGACCTGTAAGTAGAATGTGATACAATGATTTAAAGAAAAAAGCAACCATTATGCCAGGAAATGAACAAAAAAAAAACACGAATTAGCTGTCGTTAGAGTGTTGGAAGAGTTGTAGCTGGAAGCGGAGAAGTTACACATCTTTGTAGCTGAGGTCAAAGCAATTACTGTACTTGAGGCAGTGGTTTTGTTGCTAATTAAGAAATTCAAAACTAAGGTTTCAGTCTCGGAAGCTCCTTGTTTTCTAGATTACATGAAAAGGCAAAACTGTTCTGTAAGGAACTTAATCTAATATTGAAACAAATATCCCCTTACGCATGAGATGTACTTGAGAACTTTTGCAGGTTCAAAATTGACAAATTTTAAGGTGGGATAAGACTCGGAACCTTTCAAAACTGTTGAATCTTTGAGGTTTGGAGGTTTTAAAGATCATTAAGATAGATAGCTTGATAGTAACTGCAAACTAAAGGAATAAACAAGTATCTGGTACGTCTAACCATGTATCAGAGCCTGTTAAGCTTGATTACTTGTAGCTTTTTTAGATGAGGTTGACTGCTCTTTCCGAAAAATCATTTCTTGGTGGAAATGCATATAGAAGAGCGACAAATGCAATACTTTGTATTTAATACGTTCACTCTCACACTTGATAATATTAATAATCCTTGCATTTGGTTTGTGCCTTTCACGTCGAATGGCGCTTCACGGGATTGACCCTTCTTATCACAACCCCTCCATTCCCCAACCCATTTGATTGACCTGACACTGATGAGGAGTCGACGAGAGCATGTGTACAAGGACAAGGGGTGTGTGATGTAGAGTGGTGTTTTATTGAGAGTTGGGAAAGACAAAATAAAGAAGCCACTAACACACCTGTGACTTGGATTGAGTTATATTACAGCCTCTGCAAACAATGGGCTAAAATGGGGATGTGTGATGTGCTAATTATCACAATGCATTTTTTTTTTGAGTTTCACCCTCGTCTTTTTGAATAACATTTTTTTTTTTTGGTGGGAGGAGGTGATTGATGCCTACTGAAAACTCACTTAGATTCATTGCCTTTGTGGAATCCTCCCAAGTCCAGTGACAGAGATTTAAGACCAAGTGAATTTTGTGTTCCTCACGCGCACTTTTAAGATTTATAATTCTTTTGAGCGTGATTTCGGTCATCGGTCCCCTCGGCTCCTACCCCCCAGCTCACCTCCCAACGCCCAGCTCAGGTGACCATCACTATTGTAACCCGCTTTGAGATGGCCTCCTGACAAGAAATGTAAAGATATAAATAGAAATGATATTTTATAAACAGCTGCGAAATGAGTGTACAATTTTACCAGGGCTGTTGGCCAAAACTACTGGGAGAAACTGCCTTCTTTTTTTTCCAATCTTGTCTTTGAATCTTCAGGATGTCCACTTGACCAGGCAGATGGGACCTCAGTTTAAAGTCTTATCCAAAGGATGGCATCTTCCACAACGCAGCACACCCCCAGCACTGCGCTGGAGTGTCAGCCCAGACGATAAGAACTCAAGGTGTTGATGTCAAATTTAAACCCACAACCTTCTGACTCGGAGATGATACTGCGAGCAACTGAGCCACGCTGACGCACAGAAGGTAAACCTCAAAGGCAATAAATATAATTTAAAACAGCCTCTCTCCAAACCCAACCCCCCAATACAATCAGGCGAGTTGAAATGATATGAGGAAGGTGAAAATTTTAAATGAACACATTGTTGAAATTTGTTGTGTGTTGGTGTCTTGGTTAACCCGACAATCCAAAACCAAACGCGTAAGGTGGTTTGACAAGACCAAGCAGCGAGAAACTTGCCAGCGTTCCTGGAGCCAGGAAAAACATTTACAATAGTAGTCTAGACACAGGCTCTCCTCTGGAGACAAACCCATAGTGGCATTAGAGATATGGAGCAGGACATGTACAGGAATGAAGCTTCAACACACCCTTTGAGTAAACAGCTGAACAACTTTGACTCATCAGATCACTAGTTTAATTTCATTGCTATTGAGAGGTGAGACAAATACCGATGGAAACAATATTCTGCATTACGCCTCTGGGGTTTGCTTTACCAGCACACACCTGCACTGGACAATGAAAAGGATTTAAGACTGCTTAAAGTGAAATAAAAATAGTTTTGCTATTTAAATATTAATGGTTACATTAAAAAAAACTTGTATTCGATAATGTATATAGCGCATGTTATCATGTCGTCCAAAATGTCTCAAAATGCTTCACACGGGTTTGCTGTAAAGTGTAGTGACTGTTTTTTTGTAGATGAACACAAACCAGTTTACGCAGACCAATGTGCCACAAACAGCCACAAAGCGAATGGCCATTTCTTTCCCGAAGAATAAAATGTGTTTAATTGTTGGCCAATACACCGTTAGAAACTTTCTTCTCTTTTTGAAAAGTGCCATGATTTCTTCCATTCCTATTCAGAAATTTCCTGAACAGACAAACGTACTCCTGAAATCCCAGAGAATCGATTTGTCCGAATCGAACGCCTGAACAGTCAGCGCTGTGACAGAGAGATGGGTCCATGGGTCCTCAGTTTTCATGTCTCACCCGAAGGATAGCATCTCCAACAGTGCAGCAAAGTGTCAGTTTAAAATGCATTTCGTTGCAGTTTAAAATCGTATTTTTTAATGAGTTCCAAAGTTTGCAATTCGTTTTTTTTTTAATTGAGACATTCACTTTTATTTATTTCCAATCCAGTTTATTGTACCATAGCAACCACAAAAGTACAGGGTTTGTTTTTACAAAATAAGGAATTCTCACATCTCTGAAATTTAATGTGCAAAAAGGCACTGTTTTAAAACAGATTTCATGCGCTATTATCACATATCACGTGAAATCTTTCCGGAAAGTGCTGAATTTCAGTCGAGAGTTGTCAACACCTGGTCTTCCCCAATTTCAACACAGTAATTGGGTGTGAAGATTTCTCCGCTCCCAATACAGAGAACAGTGGACAAAAATACAACTCCGTAATAGCACATCCCATCCAAAAAAAAAAGTACAATACTTTAGCACACTCGCCTCCAAGTGAGAGGATCCATGTTTGATTCCCAGGACAGGGTGAAACCTTAGGCAAGTTTCCTTACTCCACATGCCTTTGCTTACCGAGCAGTAAGGAGGACCCCAGTTGTTAGACGATCGATGGACCGCTTTCCAGGGATAACAATGTGGTCACTCAAACCACGGCCGCTTGTGGGACACTGCTGTGTCCAATTGGATGCCATGTTTCACCCCTAAGATACATACTTCACCATATATTCTGTGAAACGCTTTGAGACATCTCATCGAACGTGCTAAGGCTCTGTATCAAATGCAAGGATTATTATATTATAAATTTACATTTGTATAACGCCTTTCGCCTTGGGAGGAACTCAGTGCACTAAACAATCTTGGCTGGGGTAAGTGCCGAGGGGGTTGGGGAGCGGAGAGATGACCAAAAGCGTGGTCAAAGTAGTAGGTCTTGAGATGGAACTTTAATGAGGTGGAGCCAAGAAGTCACTCCGACGGCAATGGAGACCTGCAGCAACGGTCAAGAGAGGTGAGGTGAGGGAAGGAGCGAGTCGGGAAGACTCTGGGATGGAGTCCCAGAGAGTGGGGCAGACAGGCTGGACAATGCTTGCCAGTGGCAGGGTCAGGGACGGGAAGCAGGCTGGTGCCCACAGTGCCAGGTCAATAAGGTAAGAAGCAAGTGCACAAATCTGTCTTCGGTTCGAAGAAAAGACACTGAGAGAAATTCCTCCTCTTCTCTAGATTTACGCAGCATTTTACACCATCCAGAGTTTAGGCAAAGGGTTGACTTCAGTCTTAAATTTTAAGTTGTTTTTCTATTGATTGTTGGAAATCTGGCTGGGAACGTTTAAAACTGTATTTAAGATGCGGGTCAATTCTAACCGATCTGAAAAACTACCCAAGTGGAGTAAAGTTTAGACCCAGATGGAATTTCCCGCCCAAGTATCTTTGCGCTTGGCGCAAAACAGCGATCCAATATGGCGGCCAAACAGTTGTGGAAAGAGGCTGGAGGCCAGAGCCTTGAGCTGGGCTTCACCGGCTTGAAAAATAGTCACTAAAATAAAGACCTTTTTTTCCCAATGCGTTCGATAATCCTCACATCGAATCTGTTACGAAAAGCCGCATGTTTCCTCCATGCCGTGTTTGCAACGATCACACCACACCAACAACACAACAGAATAAAGGTTTTATCTTTAAAATGCAGCGGAGCAATTGTTGAGATGGATTCCTGCTTGGATTTGTGAAAGGCACTTTAAAGTTCCTCGAAATAGTAGAGGAATTAGTCCGTCCTCTCCTCTCCTCTCCTCACCTCCCCACTCCTTCCCTCCTCCCTCAGGGAATAGCTTTGCTATTGCTATTGCAGCCTATCTGATCACTCGCTCATGATGTTGTGAAGCATCAACTTCCAGATGGAAATGGCATCACTCTGGTTCCAATAACTCCATCTTGTGGAAGTAATTTGTTAGAACAGTTTAAGGTATCTCCAATCTCTACGTTCATTGCCAAATTGCAGCACTCCTCAGGGGGTGGGGGGGGGGAGAAAAAAGCTTCTCTTCATATTAACGCTTGGACATCTGGCAGGTCTTGAGAAACTTCACTCTCCCACGGTTGTGTGGTTCTGTAAGTTTCCTTCAATCCCGGAGTCCCTCGCCTTGCTCCATCCTTCATCTAAAAAAAAACCCCTTGCCTTACAAGCAATTTTGGTGACTGTGCTTTCGGCCACCTTTCCCTTCCTCTCCTCAGCTTCCGTCCCCCAACAGCTCTGCCTCCTTGTCAGCAGTGGGAAGCACTTTTAGATGTCATCTCCACGTGAAAGGTGCTTTATAAATGTAAATTGTTGTTGTTTTCAGTTTATCCTCTGGGACACTGAATAGAACATTTCCAGTACTAAAACTGTTCAAATGTAGAAGACAAACACAAGATACACAATATTATAACATTAACACTCAACACATAGTCTTGTTGGCAGTCACGACCACGTGTCTCAGTGTGTGCAATCATACAAAAATGTCCACCGTACTCAGAGGGTTAAGACAAATTCTGCCTCATTGACTTACAATTGAAGGAGGGGAGGAAATTCCGTCTTGAGTTTGTTTTGTTCATTCTGACTGACTTGTAAATATACTTTTTCAAAGAGTTTTGAAGGACGATTATAATAATAATCACACAATAATAATAGACCTATATTTGATATGGCACCTTATCCCATCTTCGAGGTGTCTCAAAGTGCTTCACAGAATTTTACTGTGAAGTGTAGGGTCTGTGTATTTAATAATAATAATAATCCTTGCATTTGATATAGCGCCTGGTCGTGTCTTCAAGACATCTCAAAGCGCTTTACAGAATATACTGTAAATTTGTAGGCAAACAGACCAGCCAATTTGCTCACAGCAACAGAGCAAAACAGTACCCAATTTTATCTAAGTGATTGTCAGCCAGGGCAGCGGGAGAAACTCCCTTGTCTTTTTGAACACTATCGTGGGATCTTTAACGTGCACCAGAACAAGCAGATAGGACTTTGGTTTAATGTTGCATCCAAAAGATGGCACCTCTGACAGTGCAGCACGTCCCCCCCCAGCACCGCATTGGAGTGTCAGCATAGACTGTGTGAGTTCACCGTCTCGATGTGGGACTTGAACCCACAAACCTTACTCAGAGGCAGGAGTGCTACCAGTTTTTATCAGTTGAGTCAAACTGATACCCAGATTGTCTGCTGGAATAACTCTTTCTATTTGAAGGTGTTATTTTCTTCAAGTGAGGCCTATTTGTTGGTGAGATCTGTGGAAAACGTGAGATCTGTGGAAAATAACTTTTTGGCTTGTGGTTGCTTCAAAATAAACGTAATATGTTATCGGTTACAGCAATTATGTTGGGGGATAACCCGGCTGCTTCGAATTGAAATCTTAAATTGCAGCGTATACTCGAGGACGAATAATGCAATTTTTAAAAAACATCTGTATTTAACATTAATGTTATTATATCTAATGCATTTATAGTGATTTCTATTCGTTTGCTTGCTAATGCCATTACAAAAACATAATAAACAAAGTATATATAGGGCATGTACCAGCTTAATTGCCGACAAAACACAGTCACTGCACTTTACGGTATATCCGGTGAAGTGCTTTGAGACTATCCTCCCGACGTGAAAGGCGCTATATCCAATGTAAGGATTAGTATGAATAAAAGCTAATAATATTGGCCTTTTCTTAGTCCATGCTTTATTATTATATTATTTTATTATTCTATTATTTAAAAATTGCTTTGTGCAAAGTGAGGCAGTCATGATGTGGTTCGAGTTAGGAGCTGTATTTTGCGTGAACGATTCCATTCTTCCTAACGTATTTATTTACTTTTATGTCTTTATATATGCATATATATATAGATAGATAGATAGATGGATTGATATGCAGACAGGCAAATTATACAGAAGATAGACTAGGGTGGCCTCATCCGGACCAAGACCATTTCCGGTTTCAGGCCGCCTGCTCCCTCCCTCTCTCCCTCCTTCCTCTCGTGGCATCGGTTGGGAGGACGCAGCGAGGGGAGGGGAAATAATGCCGGCTGTTGCTGCGGTGTGTCTGGAAGTCGCTCCCGAGCTGAGGGGAAGACAAGCAGGTCTCCTCACCGACCGCACTGGCCTGCTTCACGTCCCCTGCCCTGCCCACCGCCGCCATCAAGCGGGCGAGCTTTCAACCTACCTGCCCGCGTTCTCCAGAACTCCATTCCGGATTCACTCCGACTCGCTCCCTCCCTCACCTGCTTTCGAGGCTCACCTCAAGACCTGCCTCTTTGACCGCGCTTTCGGTCATCTTCCCCCTCCCAGACCTCGTCGCTGATTTTTTTTTTAAAAAAAAAGAGAGGCGGGCGTCTAAAACAAAACGTCTATTGTTACATAGCATTGTGTGTTGGTAAACTCTCTGAAGCAGCATGAAAGAAAGGGACTTGCGTGTGTGTGTTTGAGAGCGTATACGTGTAAGTAGATCGACAGTGAGATAGATACGGAGGCATACACCCTCTTAATGCTAATGGCTAGCTATCCTCCCCAAGGTGACTGCCTATTGTACTGTACCTCGGAGCAGCACAGCTACTGATGAGAATGCTGGCACACACTCGCTCAATTTGCTGATGAAAGTCGACATTTCTACACAGAACACCTGTCGCTGTATCTGAAGTTAAATACCGTTCTTTGTAATTTACTCCCTGAAAAATTTATAAGTGCGTCTAAATCCTCTCCTGCCCGAAAAACTGAGATCAACTCACAATAAACATAAGAATTTGAGAAGCCTTTCGGATGTATCGCTTTCTGGCAGGCTGGAAGAGCGAATTAAAGAGGGTGACAGCTATCCCGTTTGTTGCTGCTCACAAACAAGAGCTGTAAACATCCCGCCATGGTCTCGTGTGGGCACAAAGCTGGCCAGGGTGGGAAGACTGACTGCTCTGCGCTGTTCACAGCCGTAAACATTTCCACTGGTGAATGAATCAAAAAGGACTCGCTGTCAGCAATCAATTGATGAAAAATGTCGGCGTGCACCAACAAAAGTTCTGGGTTTTCAAAAGGACAGAGAGATTAAGGGCCGTGTTGATCACAGATCCCGAGCTCCACGTCCTCCCGACGTGAAAGGCGCTTTACAAATGTAATTTTGTTGTTGTTGTTCATTCTATTTACAACCACGTAAACTACGAAGGAGGCCTTCGATTCCCTTTTGAAAGCTACTATTGGATCTGCTTCCACCACTCTTTCAGGCAGTGCCGTTCCAGATCGTAACAACTCTCTGGGTTTTTAAAAAAAATCTCCTCGTCTCCCCTCTGGTTGTTTTGCCACTTATCTCGAATCTGTGGCCTCTGGTTACCGATCCACCTGCCAGAGGAAAGAGTTTCTCCTTATTTGCTCTATCAAAATCCCTCATATTTGTGAACATCATTTTAAATTGTGAAGCAGAACAAGACTTTCAGATATGTCAAGGCAGCAGGACAGGACGGGCGGATTGGGTTTAAAAAAATATCAGGACCTTCTCGGGCTCTGTCCTTCCTCCCTGTCCGTCCGTCCGTCCGTCCGTCCGTCTGTCTGTCTGTCTGTCTGTCTGTCTGCTTGGTCTAATCAGGGTTAACAACATCAAGTGGAAAAAATAGTGTTTTTCATAACTAATTCAGGAGTTAGTGAGGCTAGGAATATGAGTTAGTATTGCAGCTCCATCACTGTTCTAAAGCTTGACTCTTCTCACATGAGGTACATTTAGTTACACAGTTAGACTATTAAAAGCAGAGTACAGTAAATAATAAAATAAATACAGTGATCGACAGTGCATTGATTTAGTTGCTTATTAGTTATTACTTTCTGTCTTCCCCCCCCCCCCCCCCCCTCTCCTGGTGTAATATAGTGCTATTGTTTATGGATGAGCCTGGAATAGTGAGTTGGGGACATCGCAGCTGAGCACGTCAGGAAATTCATAGAATCATAGAATTATACACCAACAGAAAGAGGCCATTCGGCCCATCGTGTCTGTGCCGGCTTTTTGAAAAGAGCTATCCAATTCAATCCCACTCTCCCGCTCTCTCCCCTGCAAACTTGTCCTCCCTAAATAATTACTGTAATATTCCCGATAGTTTCCAGACTAATGCTTCGTGGAAGGATGAGGTCAAATGGGCCAAAGAAGCTCCACTTACAACAGTAACAGAACAAATCTACATTCATTAGTTTTTGTAAAAAAAAACTACAACATATAAAGGCATCAAAATCCAATTTGATCGCCTGACTGCCAATCTATTAAATCTGAAATCATTCTGCCCATTCATTTAACAAATACATATTAACAAGAACTGGATTATAAAACACACACACATTGCTTTTAGTGATAAGACTGGCAAGAACCTCTCACCAAAACCTAACAGTGAGTTAGAGATACTTAAATACATAAATACTCTCCCTCTTGTACTGTAGTTACTCTGATTCTTCACCTCCCCCACCACACCCCCAGTGTGAGCTCTCAGTCAACAGTAAGACATCCTCCCAACGTGAAAGGGGCTATCAAAATGCAAGTTGTTGTTGTTTGTGTGTGATGTCGTGAATTTGTCGCTGTGAACTAAATGCTACTCTGCACCACCATTTGCTAGTTTTTCTCCTTCCACTTATTTGATGCCGTGTAAGATATATCATTCAAAGTTACTTCACATTAATTCATAAGCCTGACCGATCAGAATGTTCCACTTTGCCCGCGGCACACATTCTTGACTTAGAACAGAACAGAATAACTCCCCGAGACAGAGCAAATGGTGTGTTGAAAGCAAAATATTTCAACTTAACTCCTCCACACACCCGTCTCCAAACAGAAACCACCTGAAGATGACGGATACCATCGCTGCTATTTCTGTTAGCTCTGGGACGCTGCCCTGAGAGAGGGACGCTGCCCTGAGAGAGGGACGCTCGATCAATGCAAGTTGTTGTGGTTTGTGGTAGCTCTGCTCACATGATTTCTTTCAACATTACCTTAGTTAAGGTGTCAAAACTTGTACGGTTTGTAAAACTTAAAGGGCTGCTTGTTCCTACTTTCATCACAGTATCGGCCACATTCACTGGACGTTTCGATCTCTGGACTGGGCTGAGTTTTCTTATTTCAGTAAAGCTATATGACTCAATGGGATTTTTATCACCTTTCATTAGCTTTGGCAACACTTTTCATTTCAAGTTTGTAATGGGATTTCTCATTGTAACCGCACAATGATAAATCCATAACAGGGAGCAAAGCCGCACATGATACCCTCCAAGAGTCCCCTGGTGAGCTGACAACTTTGCCTGTCAGAATTATAGCTAATAATATTTCTAATAATAATAATCCTTGCATTTGATATAGCACCTTATCACGTCTTTGAGACGTCTCAAAAGGCTTCACAGAATATACTGTAAAGTGAATTGACTGTGCATTTGTTGAACAAAACGTGGCGGCCAATTGCACACGGCAGCGTCCCACAAACAGTCGTGGATTGAGTGACCAATTTATTTATTTATTTCGTTGAAGGAGTTTTTCACCCCCAGAAAAGCGATTCGCCAATCAACTAACAACCGGGTTCCTCCTTACTTCTGGGTAAACAGAGGAGCGTGGAGTAAGAAAACTTGCCCAACTTTTCGCCCTGGCTGGGAATCGAACCCAGGTCTCTCGCTTGCGAGGCGAGTGCTCTAACTACTCAGCTACAGGACTCCACTACAGCTGCATGAGGGGCTGTAACACAATGACAAAGATAACTGGTGGTGACTGGGGATGGTGACGAAAGGCAGAGAGTCCTTTTAGAAAGGTACAAAAACTGATGTCATTTAATATGCCTGATGTCCTGGACTCTGAGTGGAAAGGCCGATGGATTGTCCCCTCAGGCCCTGGTTCTCCTCCCTCCTCTGCCCCAAGTCTCGTCACTCCATCAGTCAGTGGAAAGGGATTGAGCTTTGTAAACCTCACTGTCCAATGATGAAAGACACAAACGTAGCACAGATCCCCATTTCATCATTAATGTACAGTACATTGTGTTTATGCAGATACAAGCTCTCTCATGAGAGGATATTACCCTGTTTAGCCCTGTTTTTTCTGACTAATCCCTTCCTCGCTACACACTACCATGGGGGTGGGTGGGCGGGGGTGACAGGACACAGCTCTGCTCGCAGGTCACTTTTTCCTTTCATTGCTAACTATGGCTCCCACGAGAGGCGTATCAGCCAGATGAACACTCCCACAAGTTCTATCCCCACCCCGACCCTGGTAAAGAAAGAACCGTCATTTTATCATTGAATCATACAATCTTACAGCACAGAAGGAGGCCATTCGGCCCATTTTGCCTGTGCCGGCTCTTTTGAAAGAGCCATCCAACTAGTCCCATTCTTCCCCATAGCCCTGAAAATTTTTCCTTTGTAAGTATTTATCCATTTCCCTTTGGAAAGCTACTTTTGATTCCCTCCTCATTGGTCTCCCCAACTCTACCATTCATAAAATCCAATTAATAAAAACTCTGCTGCCCGTATCCTCACCGGCACTAAACTCCGTCCCCCCCCGACCCCGGTCTTTGCCATGGCTCCCTATTGCAAAATGGATTGATTTCAAGATCCTCAGACTTGTGTACAAATCTCTGCACCCCCAGGCTCCTTCATACCTCTCCAACCTGCTTGCACTACCTGCTGCGTCCGCTTGGCCGGCTCTGGCCTCCTGCTCAGGGCCTGGAAACTATGGAATTTTTTCCATCATTCCCTCCACTTTGCATCTGAAGACCTTCCTCTTGGGTCATCTCCTCCCTCCTTCTGGCTCAGCATCAAACTCCGCCATTGTTAAGCGCTCTGAGATGCTGTTGGTGTAAGGTTCTATGAAAGTGCAAATTGTTGTTGCTGGGGTTTGAACCTACTAACGTCTGACCCAGAGACAGCAGCGCTACGAGCTGAACCAAGCTGATGCAATAAGTTACCGGCTCTCACTTTGTCCTCTTTCCCCCCCCAAACCTCTAGGAAAGAATAGCTGAGATTATCAATGAGGCATTGATCCTACATCTAGCCAAGACATGTTGGTGCTGTAACACACCTGAAAGCCATTAACACTTACTTTATTATAATATTACAGCAATTTGCTTTCAGTCAAACTGTACAGTAACGCCATTTGCTGAAGATTTCAGTGTATGAAACGTAGGAGAGTTTACCCATACATACAGAGGGTTCGACAGAAGAGCTGTTTTATTGTGTGCATTTCTATAGTGCCGGGTATTAAGTTTTTGTTTTAAAATTTTTCAAAGATCAAATACGTTCCTGAGACAAACCGGTGCTAGGATCATTGATGTTATGATGGCCTTTTGTGTAGAGTTTCAATACTGCTGTATACAGTAAATGGTGAAACTTAGAGGAGGCGTCTTGAGTAACTGTCCTTTCACATTGCAACAATAGAGCCAGATAGTGCAAGCATTGGTTTCGGACTCCGTGGATGAAAACTGTCCCCGTGAAAGTTTATTGTAGATCACGTCCGAGCAAAACATTTGTTATAACGTTTACCATGTAAGTGCCAGGACTCTGAAACGACTAAATCCCGAACTGAAAGTTGGGAACGTGAGTAAAATGGAAGCGGCGGTGGATGGGAATGACTGAAGCTCAGTACTCAGTGGGTCGCAAGCCGGGTGTAGATCAAAGGCTGAAACCTGCAACCCTTTTGTATTTCAGAGCGTGCTACTTCCTGACAGTCATTTTGTTCAGTATCCGTGTGTTGAAATGAACCCGCAAGATCAGCTGATTCCTCAGCGTCATTCTGCCTGTGCGGTAACCGAATCCCCTCGCCACTAATGACAGAAATAACTCGTGCAGGCCTGGATTGATACAAAACACATGCTTTGTTAAGCAGAAAATCTTTGTACAGGGGTTTGCAATAGATCCCCTGTGAATCAGAAATTGATGCAAAAACTTCTATTCCAATACCTGTAAGTACTTTAACATTAATTATAATCCTCACATTTGATACAGCGCCTTCTCACATCTTCGAGACGTCTCAAAGCTCTTTGCAGAATATACTGTAGAGTGAATTGACTGTATGTTTTACCTTTAAGTACCTCTTCTTGGCTTCTCTGATAGCTCATTGAGGGTATCTCAGAGCTATATAGATCATGACGGTGCCAACTTCAGTCCCTAGACTGTACAGGTTATCCACAAACAACAACAACAAGATTACATGTGTATAGCACCTTTCACGTTGAGAGGACGTCCCAGGGCGCTGGACAGTGTACAGCATTTCAGACCCGCGCTGGGGTCAGGGGCGAGAGAAGGGCGGGGAGGGGAAATGCAAAGTCCTGTTACCTCACTTTTGTTCTCTACAGCGCACTGACCAACAACTGAAACGTCTGGAAGAATGATGATAATTGTATTTAGAAGTACTTAAATGTATTCAGTACAAGTGTTTCACTGTATTTAGACGTCCAGTGGATCGGTTTGAGTGAGCGCCCATCACTTTCATGGCAGACAATGATTACGATCCAGGGCCGTGTTCGGTGTGACACTTCCGCAACACGATGGAGTGACGCGACGAAAGGCATCCTCGACAGCTTGTGTCAGCTCCCCCCGTGGTCTTGTATCGCTGTTTCGTAACAGGGGGTAAGAGAGCTTTGTGGCCACCCTCTACTGAGCTCAACCCGGGCAGCGATACAAGCGCTTATACTCGGCTCAGTGCTCCAGTTGGGGATGGGGAAAATAAGCTTGGGTTCCCGATTCAGCAATCTGCTGTGGTCGACGTGTGTGGACACTGCTGGGCAAGGACAACTTGAGCTGTGCTGCTCCGTGCGTGCAGCGAAACAGCCTGCCAGCGTGGACTATAAAGGCTCACAAACAAACAATGATCACTTTGGGTCGGGTGCCCCAGAGGTCAACGTTTCAATGATATGGAGCTGTATCCTAAAGGAGGAAAAAGGAATCAATTATCTTCAGCAAAGGAACCTATAGAAGAAAAAACAGTTCCAGATACAGAGGTTAAAAGTGAGATGTTTCTTAACTGATTCAATAATACGTTGAATTTGTTAAGAGACACCACGTTTTTGTTACCCCGTAGATTTTTTAAGAACACACTATTCATTAAAATCAGTCAGGAGCTTACTGCTAAATAGCTGTTGTTATTATAATAATAACAATAATAATAATAATCCTTGCATTTGATATAGCGCTTTATCACATTGTTGAGACAAAAGTGCTTCACAGAATATACTGTAAAGTGGATTGACCTGTGCATTTTGTGGGCGTAACACGGTAGCCAATTGCGAATGATTATCCACTTGGAGGAACGGGCTGAATGGTCTACACCTGTTCCTATTTTCCTACTCGTATGGGGAATGAATGTCACTGGAACTGACCAGATGAACAATATTTACTCAGCTGAAAAACGAATCCAATGTCCTTCGATGCATTGGAAATCTTGTGTGCCACGTCAAGGAAATAATCCCCAAAGAGGCAAGCTTCCAATCACGAATATGCCATTTTTTGGGGGGAAGCCCTGAGATCAGATGTTCCCACAGTAAGGGAGGAGTTCCCTCTTGGCCCCTCTCGCTCATTGGCTTAGAGACAGCTGAAACCCGCCTGGGAGAGAGCGATAGAGAGTAGGCCAACAGCAATTTTGGCTGACAATATTAGAGTCGCAAATGTGGAAAGCCAACCTGCCTAAGCAGTTACTATATTTATACAGTACAACATACAAAAACAGAGTGCCCCTCAAATCCACAGCTCAAAGAAATTCGTCATATAACTATAAGCTTATAATAAGTAAAGACGCTAAAAACACTATCGTAACTCAAGTGAATGCACACGATCCTGTTGCAGCTAAAAGTGTAGTGACTTGTGACCAGCTTGACCTATTTTTTTTTTGTCAGGTCGGTTCCGTTCGCCCACAACACACAGTCACTCCACTGCACAGATCCTGTGAAGCACTTCGGGAGGTCCTCCCGACTTGAAAAGCACGATTACCAAATTTAAGGGATATTTTTATTATTATTATTATTATTATGTACCTACATAGTGGCACTCTAGGAGATAAAAAGCAGAGTAAAGTATGAACTAAAAACTGAAGCAGGAGAAATGAAATATTCAGTGAGTACCATCACTTACATGTACTCAACTGCACTCAGTTCTATTGCTTATAGTTTTATGTTCCTGTATGCAGGACTCCTCCACCCACTCTTGTTTCTATCCATTTAAACAGGAACATGGAGCAGGAAAATCCACCCCCACCCTATCTATTGTCATCACTGAGATTTCCTGCACCTCGCTTGCTCGTAACTCACTGTTCAGACAGAAGTCTTCATAATCGTGGAAAAAGAAAACTGTGTGCCAAGGTTAAGAAACAATTGACGAATATCTACTTGAATATGTTTTGACAGTTCTACCCGCGACTTGTGGGTACATGTAAATGTTTTTGACTGGGGCACAGTTCTGTCTGAAATATTATCTATAAATTATTAATCGCTACGCCCAGCTTGTAAGATGTGTGCTGAGCTACTCACTCACCAAATCGTTATTATTTCATACAGGTACGTTCTTGAAAACATTCAAATTAGACACGAGGGACAAACCGTGAACTGAACTGGGTGGCACCCAGACTGGAGTGTTCGAGCTTGAAGCTAACAATAACAGATGGGACATCGGGGAGATGGAAATATCTATATGAGCAGCAGAAACATTAAGGGATACGGGGCGGAAGAGGGGGTGGGGGGGGGTGGAGAGAACTGGAATTTTTTTTAAAAAAAGGCGATTTAGAACAGGCAGCAATGGCACAAGCCATAAGCCTGAAATGGCCTCCTTCTGGGTAGAATATTTTCCTATGAATTCGCCCACAAAATGCACAGTCAATTCACTTTGCAGTGTGTTCTGTGTGTTCTGGCTGATTTCTTTCTTCTTTACGAACCCACGGGAGTCGGGGAAAAAAATTACGAGAGAGGTTAGAAGAAGCGTCTTCAATCAGAAGGTTGCTTGGCTTTGGTGGTTCAATGCTACGAGTGACTACTGAGGCTGAATCAGACAAATTGTGCACAAGGAGAGCGGGTAAACACAGGAATGATGAAAGTTATGGGGAATTCGCTGCAATATGGGATTAATGAAAAAAAAGTGATACAGCAATACAGGAAGTTTGATGGGCCAAAATTTGCGGGGTTCCTAAAACATTCCTAAGCTTGTTTTTAGGAACACCTCAGGAACACCAGCGATAGGTGTGCAGTTTGTGCCACTCAGGCCCTGAGCGTTGCTATTTTCTTGGAACCACGAGATCACAAGATTGGTCGGATGAAGCTGGCCCTTTGCCCTGCCCCCCCCACCAAACCTTCCTCAGTTCCCCTCCTCTCCTCTCCCAGCTTGGGTGCCCGTGTGCTTTATACAACAACAACTACATGCATTTATATAGCGCCCTTCACGTGGGGTAGTGTTTTGGATCACTTATTCAAATGCAATTTCAATTATATTTTGCCCACAACATACACACTTGATAGCATACTTTCTGTGAAGCGCTTTGACGTAATACGGCGCCATATCATATGCAAGGATTATTATTACTACCATTGTTTTATTATTATCCTGCAAAGCATCTCCTGATGTGAAAGGCTTTATCAAATGCAAGGATTATTGCTACTGTATTTTTTTGAAACTGTACAGCAGAGTCTTGCACTGTGTTTCCGATGTAAAGAAAACACTATTTTTAGCAACAGAAGAACAAAGGGTTTAACAAAGATTGTAATTGTACAAAGAATAGTGATCTTTGCACTCACAAACAGTCCCATCCCCTCTCCCCCCCCCCCCCCCCCCCACTCTGAACACCTCCTCTGCTGTGTTTGCACCAGGTTTGCTAACCTTGAATTGTTAAGCGATTTTTCCCATAGATTGATGAAATATGTTTTTAATTCACAGCCAGAATTGCAGTGTATAATATCATTATCCTGTTCTCCCTCTATGGATAAAACAAAGGTTTACGCAACATGCACGGGATGGATATTGTTGTGTTGCTGACTGTGCTAGTTTATCCCCCACTGTGCTAGCTCTGTGCAGATACGATTTCAGATCTAAGCACAAGCTTTTGAGTCCAATACAGTACTTGAGCTTTGTTTCCTTGAAGTCCTTTGAACGTCCTCTTTCCTCCTCTTCCCTTGGGACCGTGTCTCTCAGATAACTAGTGGGTGGAGGAGGCAGTTCACTCAGTTCAAACAGACAAGCATATCACTTTCAGTTTATTCACTACACCCCCTCCCCAATTAGAACTACATGCCTGACCCCATTCATTTCAACAAAGATAAGGACCATAATTTTCAGGATCAGACGATCTACCTAGGGCTGGGAAAACCTTTCAATGAAAAGGTCAGACTTGAGTAGATGGATGTATTTTTGACCTGACATTTGATGGATGGTTCCATTTTCTCGTTGCCATAAACCTATGCGTACAGTTATGAGCAAATGATGCCAAGCTGACCTAAAGCGTTAGTCAATGCAGGGGATTGAGATTTTGAAGTTGCGTTTGGCATCGTTCGAACTACCGTAAACCTTTCAAGATCAGTGACATTTACAAGCCTCCTGTTTCCCTTGTTATATTTTACAAAAAGACACAGATTAGAGGTAAATGATGTCTGTCGGATTGGCTGCATATACAGTACTTGTAGTTGGTGACGTGCTCCAGGGAATTGTGTTGAGACTACTATCCCTTTTCATTTATATTAATGAGTTGAAAATTGGAATAATAAGAACAATTTCTAAGTTTATAATATATATAATAATAATCCTTGCATTTAATATAACACCTTTTCACGACTTTGAGACATTTGAACCCGCCTCACAGAATATGCTGTAAAATTAATTGACTATATATTTTGTGGTCAAAATGCGGCAGGCAAATGCGCACAGCTATATCCCACAGTCGTGGATTGAGCGATTTTTTTTTAAGGCATTGATTGCTGATGATACCAATGTATAGCATACGTGAGGAAGAATGCAAGAAACTGCAGGAGGTCATTGACCACTTAGCAGAGTGGGCAGACAGGTGGCAGATACTGTTTCATTCTGAGAAATGGGGGTGGTGGGGGGGGGAGAGAACATAGAAAATAATTGAATGCCAAATATTTTTTATTGCATTCTTCTTAATGATGAAACAGAGAAATTAAGGGGTGCGGCGGATACCCAGGTCTTTAAATCAACAGCACAGCTAGTAAAGTCAAAAAAAAGTAAGTGGAATGGTTGGATTTAAATAAATATAATATTATAATATACTAACTGTACCCGTTGCAGCTATGCTTGCAACCAGTTTCCTGTAATCGATCTTCTCTCTTTCGTCTGGCATTTTTATTTGTCCTTGAAAGACTTGATCTTCACGTCTTAGGCATCATTATCCCTTAAGATTAAGAAAATGTGCCATTGAAGTCATCAGCATCCCTTGTTCACATATTTGCACACATATCCTTTGGGGAGGACTCCTGTGGGAGGACTGCTTGTTGGAGTCCATACATGTGTGATGAGCTTGTTTAGTTCACGATAGGAGATCCCTGGAAAACAAAATGACAGTGCCCATGACACTCCCCTGCAAGACCTTTCCGATGAGGGTTGAATCATGTCTTTATGTCAATCTGTTATTGCATTATTGACACGTAAACAGACACAGACATTTTGTCTTTATTAGAAAAGTATACACCCATGATACTCCCCCATGCAAGGCCTTTCTGCTGAGGTATAAATCATGTTTCTATGTCAATCGGTTATTGCATTCTCGGTGGACAGACAGACACGCAGATATTTCGTCGTTATTAGTATAGATAGATATATATAGCAATTCGTGTTAAATATTTAGGCTTTAGTTGGAATACTGCATGCAATTCATAGAATCATAGAATTATACAGCACTAAAGGAGGCCATTCAGCCCTTTGAAAAGCCTCTTTGAAAAGAGCTATCCAATTCAATCCCTCTCCCCCGCGCTCTCCCCATAGCTCTGCAAACTTGTCCTCCCCAAATAATTATCTACTTCTCTCTTAAAAGTTGTTATTGAATTGGCTTCCACCAGCCTTTCAGGCAATGGATTCCAGATCTGAACAACTGGCTGTGTGAAAAAATTTCTCCTCACCTCCCCTCTGCTTCTTTTAACAACTATTTTAAATCGGTGCCCTCGGGTCAACGACCCACCGCCAGTGGAAATAATTTCTCTTTGTTCACCCTATCGAATCCCCTCATAATTTTGAAAGCTTCTATTAAGTCTCCTCTTAACCTTCTCTGCTCCAAGGAGAATAATCCCGGCTTCTCTACCGCACCTGATTACTGAAGTCCCTCATTCCTGGTACCATTCTGGTCAATCTCCTTTGCACCCTCTCCAATGCCTTGAAATCCTTCCTAAAGTGTGGGGCCCAGAACTAAACCCAGTCTCGAGCTGAGGCCCAACCAGCGTTTTATAAAGGTTCATCATAACTTCCTGACTTGTATTCTATGCCCCTATTTATAAAGCCCAGTATCCCGTATGCTTTTTTAACGGCTTTATCTGCCTGTCCTGCCACCTTCAAAGATTTTTTTATATGAGCCCCCAGGTCTCTCTGTTCCTTCACCCCCTTTAAGATTGTACCATCTAGCTCATATTGCCTCTCCTCATTTTCCTCCCAAAATGCATCACTTAACATTTCTCCACATTAAACTTCATCTGCCACATGTCTGCCCATTTTACCAGTTTGTCTACGTCCATTTGCAGGCTGCTACTATCCTCCTCACTGTTGACTTGTTTGCCTGCTTATATATACGTTTGCCTCTACCTCAAGATGGATTTCCCACTTTTCAAGTGAATGAAAGAGTTCTCTCTTGCTCTCTGGTATCTCTCTTGCTGAAGAATTCCCACTCTCACCAAATTCCTTAACAGAATTCTCACTCTCCTCTCTCAGTTCCCTCCTCATGCTCTGGGCTCTCTGCTCAATTCTGGGCCTCCCATTATAGAAAGGGCACCACAGCCATGGGAAACCAGTTTGTTCATTTGATAATACCAAGGATGAGAGATTATAGTTACACAATCAGGCTATAAAAGTGTCTTCTCACTAGAACAGAAATGGTTAAGAAGGCACGTAGTGGATATCTTCAAACCTGACAGGTTGTAAAAGGAGAGTATTGTGAAAAATGATTCCCACTGGTTTGTAAACCAGTAACAAGGGTCATAAACCCAGAATTACTTGTCATAGGAAGAGTTAATTAACGAGTTTCAATAGATTTTTTTTACACACAGAGGACTTTATAGGACATTGAATACTTTGCGACAAATGACTATCAAAGCTGAATCCATAACAACATTTAACACAGAAGTGGATGGAGTCTTGAAAAAGAGTCACACATCTGCAATTTAATATTTATGAAATATTTACAAATCCACATTGCAAACGTTGGACACTTGTATGCAATAATTTTGCTGGTTGTGTTGTGTGTTTTTAATTTGCTTCATGGCAAGCAACATCACTCTTTGCTGATAAGCCATTACAGCCACATGCATTTAGCAACTTTTTTTTAATCATTGACTTTCATGATGGAAAATAGAAACTTCCAACAGTTTCCTCCAATAACCAGCTTGATTCATGAACTAAGCCTGTCTTTGTGTGTTCAGGATAAATAATAATAATAATAATCCTTGCAGTTGATATAGCGCTTTTCACGTCGGGAGAACGTCCCAAAGCGCTTCACAGCTTCACTGTAAAGTGAATTGACTGTATATTTTGTGGGCGAACGCGGCAGCCAATTGCGCACAGCAATGTCCCACAAACAGTCGTAGATTGAAAATGACCAATTTATTATTGTTTTGTTTTTTAGAGGAATTATTATTAGGCTCTGTGTGGAGTAAGGAAACTTGCCCAAGGTCTCGCCCTGACCTGCCTGGAATTGGACTCAGGTCTCTCGCTTGCAAAGCGAGTGCTCTAACCACTGAGCTACAGGACTTCACAGATCTGTCTGGCTCTGGTGTTGGCACCATAAATGCATGGTTTCATTTTTAGTAAGATTAGCAGATCATGCTCATTTCCAGGAGTATTCTTCTCGACTGACGAATTATTCCCTATCCATCTTGTCAGTTCCTTTTAATACAATAGATAACTGTACCTGATTACCCCCTACAGTGCTAAGGATTACCTCCTTAGCGCTGGGAAATATAACTCAAGCTTATCAAACCCCTCAATATGGTTAAGTGCCTTCAATATTGATGCAGCAGAAAAAGAGGACACAGGTTTAGAGTTAAAAGGACAATTTCAGGACAGACATCAAGAAATATTTTTTCACACAGAGGGTAAACAACAGCTGAAACAGGTTAGCAGGAAGGCCATTTTTTAAGAAAAGCCATTTTTAAGAAAAGCACAGCTCGATGGGATGACAGGAGGATGGATATTTTGGAAAGGTGGCATGAAATGTGCCAAAGGGCCTTCTTCATCTCACGTTCTCTTGTGGTCTTATGATTCCAGATATCCTGCTGGTGAATTCTCATTGATCCTCCTTCAAACACAGTGTATCATAAGGAGAGATGCCCCACTAGAACACAACACTCCAATTCCATCAGGTCAGTACATTATAGGAATTGCCTAGCACTTTTAATAATAATAATAACAATAATAATCCTTGCATTTGTTATGGCGCCTTATCACGTCTTCTAGACGTCTCCAAGCGCTTCGCAGAATATACTGTAAAGTGAATTGACTGTATATTTGTGGGTGAAACACGGCAGCCAATTGCGCACAGCAGTGTTCCAAAAATAGTCGTCGATTGAGTCACCAAATTATTAATATTATTATTATTTTTCAGTGATTATTATCCCCGGAAAAGTGATCCGCCAATCGACTAATGACCAGGTTCCTACTTACTGCTGGATAAACAGAGGCGTGTGGAATAAGGAAACTTGCCCAGTGTTTCGCCCTGCCCGGGAATCGAACTCAGGTCCTCTCGCTTGTGAAGCGAGTGCTCTAAACACAAAGCTACAGAACTCCATAGACTTTTAGATCCTCTGTTTCACAAGATCCTCTGTTTCACATGATCCTCTGTTTCACATGATCCTCTTGTTAATTGGGGAGGTGGCAACAGTTATTTTATGTGATCACAAGTTCAACTGAGGGCAAAATGCTATTTGAAATAAAAAGTAGAGTTGGCTTGGAATGTCTGGGGTGGGGGAGTTGCGGTTGTTGTTGTGGTTGGGGAAGACAAAAAGAATCTGTTTGGAATAGTTTAGATCTTCCATCCCTTGCATAATGTCAGATTCGCCACGAAACTCAGACAGGGTTTGATTCCTAACAGCGCTTTGTTCCCTTATCTGTAGAGTTATCTTAACACGCACGTCATCAAGAGAACTTAAAAAGCTATTAAATCCTTAAGATTACTGAGAGGTGAGTGAATGTATCAACCAGTTCTTCTTCAGGCTCCGCTATGGGAACCAGCTTTGTTGCTGTACAACTGACAGGTTTGTACTCAAGTTGTAATATTGGTTCTCAAGGGTCATTGAAGTCTTCCTCTGACAATATCATTTTAAACTTCATTTTTGCAACTATTCTTATTCATTTAGCTTAAATTATTTGATATTCGCTTTACCTTTCTTTTGCCATTAGCAGACTTGGTTGTAACCTTTTTTTTTTGCTGGGAATCTGACACATGTGGAAACCCAGCACCATGTTTAAGAATATCCAAACCAGGCTGAATTCCACTGACGAGAGGGACCTATCCTGCTTACCTAATTCGTGTTAGGTTCAATTTGGCCAGAGCCAAGGCTTGGAGTTGCCCGAGAGTGTGTGTTGGGGTACTCCTGAAATGTAAACAGCTAAAAATACATGGTTTGCCATTGCTTGGTAAGCAATCCACTGCTTGCCCAGCTAGGACCACCCTACCGATTAGGGCTTTGGCTTTCAGTGTTAACAGGAACTGAGGGGGAAGAATCCCTGCCCCCAGTGACTGGCCTGCCCTCGGGAGGACAACAGTCCTGTGGTACTGGTTGCATACACCCAAGTACCCTCACCGTATGGAAAATGATGGTTATGCCACCGGTTCACCAGAGGTTGAAATTCCTTTTGTAATTAACACTGTGTGCATTTACAAGAGAAGAATTCTAAAATCTCGTTATCCAGTTATTCTTTTCTGGAAGATATCATTTCTGGAGTCGGATGAGGACGTGATCGAGCTCATCTGTGATTCACTCCCCACCCCCTCCCCCCCACCCACTGAATAGCCAGACACCATCGCCAAGATTCATATACTAAATAGCAGCCACTGTACGAGGTACAATAAGAGTGAACGTCTTATGTGGATACATACAGTAGAGTCAAAATGCCTTTAGGGAGGCGGAGGGGAGAAAATGTAAGAAAAATTGGCTGAAGTAATATAAATGGTGTATTTAGAGGCAAAGGGGATCTTGCTCCCAATATGGAAGAGATCAGTAACTTATTGTGTGGACAACAACTGAATTGTACCAACAGATTACTCTTTTGTTCCAAAGATACAGAAACGTTACTTAGACATGTAAATAACAGTAAAAGAATACTCAGCTATTCCTTAACGTTTTTTTCATGAATTTGTGTTGCTTTTACTTTTGTCTCAACGTTTCTTGCATCCGTTTGAGACATTGACAAAACTGTCACAAGATGAAAGGAACTGATCAATTAAAAAAAACAATAAAACACAATACAATTTGCACTTGTATAACAGCGCCTTTCACGTCGAGAGGACATCCCAAAGAGCTTGACAATTCTATGTTGGCACTGGTGCTGAGGGCGGGAGTTGACAGGGGTGAGGAAGGGAAAGGTGAACAAAAACACGGTTAAAGAGGCACATTTTGAGGTGTACCTTGAAAGAGAGGACGGAGGGAACATAATAAAAATAACTTCACATACAGTTTTATCTGAGATCTGCAATACTGTCACTTTCCAAACAGAACTTGTCAGTTTTAACATCTGCTACCAATGATTTACTGACAGACAGGCCGAAACTTACCCCAACTGTTCAGACAATTAACGTATATGGACAAGAATATCACTTAAATTATAAATTAAACATCAGCTGCAATGCAAGCATACAGGTTCAAGCTGTTAAAAAATAAAGTACTGCTCATAGTTAGCGACAGGAAGCTCGTAATGTGTCTCTGTATCATTATTATGAAATAACACGGCTTTGCACAAACACTTGTTCGCTGTCACTTGCTGAACAAAGAGATTTAGACCATACAGTTTGTGAGAAGACTCTTGGCTTATATATTGGCAACTTAGTCCAGAGTCCTCAGGTGTCTCTGCCCTGGCCTGTCCTGTCAATAATTACTAATTTCATGGGATTTTATCCGTTAACAATTGTGTTTCTGATGCATGCTTTGCTATGCAAAACCAGTTGTCCCTAATGGCAACATGTCTGCCCACAACCTTATCATCAGCGCAATTAATCAGTCACATCAAACAAATGCATGTTAAAGGTTACTACAATTTAACAGTAACGGCAGGGAGAAACCTTCGGCAAGTTTCCTTACTTTACACGCCTCTGTTTGCCTAGCAGTAAGTAGGACCCCATTTGCTCGTTGATTGGAGGATTGCCTTTCCAGGGGTAATAATCCCTTAAAAAATAATAATAACTTGGTCACTCAATCCACGACTGTTTGCGGGACGCTGCTGTGCGCAATTGGTTGTGGCCTTTCACCCTCAAAATATGCAGTCAATTCACTTTACAGTATATTCTGTGAAGCGCTTTGAGACGTCTCGAAGAAATGATAAAGCGCTATATCAAATGCAAGGATTATTATTATCATTATTATTATCCCACACTCCGAGGTCAGTGACAGTGTCAAGACAGAGTAAAGTATCTGAGCCATAACTTCTCAATTTGGGTCACCTTCCTTACTCCTAGAGTAGGAGACAGCGCAGTAAGTTCTTGTTGAGAGATTGGAGATATGGGTTTGTGTCTGTGCATGGGAGGAGGGGGGTGGTGGGAGTTGGCGGCGAATGAATGTGTAGGACAATATTTTGGGAGGAAAAGATGAACTGAATGACCTGAGGGTGGGGGGGGGAGGATGAGGCAGATCTTTAAATCACCCTCACAAATGCACACCATCGCCCCTGATAGAGTTCGCACTAATTGCTCACTCAAAAACTCATAGGTGTTTCTTGGGATCTTTCTGGGACCAACGGCTGCCAGGTGTCCTTACAAAACAGTCACTACGCTCGACAGTGATTCCCTGTGAAGCGCTTTGAGACATGCTTTAAAAAGGCAAGTTCTTTCTTTCCCGTAGCTCTGGAGCACGCTCGAGTATGCTCGGAACAGCTAAAGAAAATGCCGTAGTTGCCCGATGCTGACAGCGTACCGAGAAGGGTCGAGTTTTCTTCCTGATTTGAAAAGAAATATGACAAAACGCCAAACCAGAAAATATGGCAAAATCGACAATCATTTCATCCGAAGTGATTTTACGATACATCATGATCCTTGCATTTTGGTACATACAACGCCTGATCACGCCATCGAATTGCCTGTTTAAATAGAGCCTGCAAAGTGCCCCAGGATAAAGGTTACATGGCAACACGAATGCCCGCGACTTCTGACCCGTTAAATAAATGCAAACGCTTTCGCCTTCATTTAGGAGAGCGATGCACCGTTTTGTGACGTCTTGGTCGCGTACTCTGGGCCTGTGGTGCACTTTCTCCCCCTCTCTCTCTCTCTCTCTCTACTTTTGTTGTGTGGCGCCGTGGCCGTCCGCGAGTGTCGCAGTGTGCTTCGCGGTGAATTTACTGCCTCCCGCTGGGAATTCATGTTTCTCCTCGGCGCTTAGCGAAGGGCGAGAAAGGAAAAGGTGGTCATGCGCCATCGCCTTTTTATTTTACATAACCGAGTCACCATGGGAACACGCACTATTAGTGCATGGTGTCCTTTTCATCACGGACTAAAGTTCTAATAATTCTAAAGGATAAAACAGAACGGGTAACTTTATCTGACTTGATCTGCTGCATGCAGTAATTTCTCAGAAACATGATCAGTGTTACAGACAACGAGCCTTTTTTTTTGGGGGGTGTGGGGGGGTGGGCGGGGGGGTGAGGTGGGATGGCGTGAGGGGGTGGTGGGGGCGGCGAGTGGGTAAAGAGAGGCTTTTGAAAAATCTATTCGTTTTTGCAGACTGATGATTTTATGGGCAAATAATGCGACACGAAAACAGAGGGAAAAAGCCCACTCTACTCCCTTCGGATTTTCAAAACCGGAAATAGCGAATAGATTCTTAACGTCCGCGTGTAAAGATAATCTAACGCCATAGATAAGTTATATTTCTATTATTCTTGATTCAACATTTCACAGTGTCAGAGCAAAGTTTTTAATTGGCTTGGTGCAATTCACCAATATTTCCTCTGCAGAAGTACATTTCAACACTTTACTAACGAACACCAAAGAGACATTGAGATCAAATGTTCCCAGAAAGACAGCCAAATACCTTGTGGGCTGAAGTTCCCGTTGGCACAAGCACGAAACCTTTGGCGAAGTCGGCTGATAGTGTGATGTCCATATTATAATCGGGCATCGGGACCAGGAAAATACCGTTGCAGTCCGATTTGGGCAGCCCCAAGTTAAACACTATTTAAAAATTCTATCATCTTCTATCTCGAATACCTCTCTATAACGATAATAATAACGATAATCAATCCTTGCACTTGATACAGCGCCTTATCCCGTCGTTGAGGCGTCTCAAAGCGCTTCACAGAATATACTGTAAAGTGAATTGGCTGTGTGTTTCGTGGGCGAAAAGGCAGCAGCCAATTGCGGACAGCAGCGTCCCCGCAAAACGATCAAACCTCTCCGGTGACTGCTTCCCGCAAACAATTCTGTTCATCAAATTCCCTCGTGAACCTTGCTGACACAATCTGCCCTCACCTGGGTGGTCTGCTTCACACACTCACCACTTTCCGCGAACCGTCTATTTGTTGTTCGTTGTCCCTACAGTTCTCCAAAACATAAACGGACGTGGCCGGGAACACGCAGCAGGTCAGGCAGCATCTACGGAGAAAGGAAAGTGAGTCAATGTTTCGGGTCCACGACCTTCCGTCAGAACTGGGGCACGTTGGGAGGGAGAAAATGGGGTAGAGGACAGGGGATGATGGGTTGAAGAGGTGCTAATGATTCTTAAGCGACAGTATAGTTCTCCAGTCGTTACGAGCATAAAACAGATGGAACAAAGAAATGACATTCGGCCCTATCCTCTCCCCTCCACCACAGACCACATAAAACTGATCCTATCATTGATCAGTCCAATCTGTTCGGGAGAAAATTCCACATAAATATATTCCCTGTAATTGCAAATGAGGAAAAATACCGTGGCCTCAAAGCCATTGTATTCAACGAATCATTTGTTTATCTTAATCTGCAGCTATTTTCACGCCCTCTCTGAGCAAATTCGTTTTCAGCTATTTATGAAGAAGTTGATTGATTCATCATCAACTACATTTGCTGCGAGGCTGGTTCACATATTCCACTCTGTGACAACAACACTTGGTCTTTGGGGTATGATTCTCGCTTTGAATTGGGTGTTTGTACAAAAACGCCAGAGATTCCCAGACACAAATACTGGATACACTTCCTGATTTTAATAATAATAATAATAATTCTTGCATTTGATATAGCGCTTTTCACGTCGGGAGGACGTCCCAAAGCGCTTCACAGAACACACTGTAAAGTGAATTGACTGTATATCTGTGGGCGAACGCGGCAGCCAATTGCGCACAGCAATTATTAATAATAATAATAATACTGGCACTAAATGGATAATAATAATAATAATTAATAATACAGCCCTTATCACATCGTCGAAACGTCTCAAAGTGCTTCACGGGATGTACAGTAAACTGAATTGACTATATTTTGTGGGATGGCTTGTACAGAGAGCTGGCACGGGCACGATGGGCTGAATGGACTTCTTCTATGCTTAAAATTTCTTTGCTTCGAAGCCTGTTCGTATCAACATCATCTGTTGCTCAGCATTTTACACCCCTGGGTCGCGTTCACTCCGCGTTCACTTTGCTTTTCCACTTCATTTAAATTTTGAAGAGCAGATTTGGGAGTACCACAAAAAAAACTATCGACGTTCACCCTCAGGAGTCACCACCATTATTCCTCTCATAATGGAACGCCTGATTTGGATGGGACAGTGAAAGTCGGTGACCCTGTAGGATCACCAGGCTAGCCGGGGCGCAGACGTCAGCCGGAGGAGATGTACGTGCTTAGGAAAGTTCAACTCTTCAGACCGCACCAACAGGAATCGAAATTATTCTGATCGGCAGAATCACCATCTTTTTCAATATGCCTTTAAAATGGGACAGTGTAAAAATATAACCCCTACATTTTTTTTTTACAGCACGTTATGTCAGCAAGAGGTTTCAAAGAGCTTCACACGTGCCAAGTGTAGTGACTGTTTCCTTAGGTAAAAACGTCAGCCATTTTGCTCACTGTTATTAGAAGTCTTATGATATTTGCTATACCGATTGGGCTGTGCGTTTGCTAAAGGCAGACCCCAACACACACACTTCTCATGTACTGGATTATTGAGTCCTGTAGCTCAGTGGTTAGAGCGCTCGCCTCGCAAGTGAGAGATCTGGGTTCGATTCCTGCCAGGGTGAAACCTTGGGCAAGTTTCCTCACTCCGCACATCTGATAATAATCCCTCAAAAAGAAAAAACAATAATAATAATTTGGTCCTTCAATCCACGACTGTTTGTGGGACGCTGCTGTGCGCAATTGGCTGCCGCGTTTCGCCCACAAAATATACAGTCAATTCACTTTACAGTATATTCTGTGAAGCGCTTTGAGACGTCTCGAAGATGTGAAAAGTGCTGTATCAAATGGAAGGATTATTATTGGAGATGTTGACCTTTGGATAAGATGTCAAGCCCCCATTTGCCTGTTCAGGTGGATGTTAAAGATCCCATGCCACTGTTCAAAAAGAGAAGGGAGTTTCTCCTGGTGTCCTGGCCAACATCCCCTGACTAATGTTTACACCACATTTTACAGTAAGTCCTGTGAAGTGCTTTGAGACGCCCTCTTTACATGCAAGGCCCTATATCAAATGTAAGGATTATTACAAACTTTTAACTCGCATCCATGTTATGCAGCTTCTAAAGAAGAGACGGAGTGTAATTGGTGGTGTAAAGCAGCAAAGTGTGTAACCTGAGCAAAATGTCTCCAGTTACTAGTATAAACAGCTAATTCTTTGGAGTTTAGTTGGAGGAATTATCTCCCCTATCAGAATTCCTGTGGATCCCACCAGAAACTCCGCTCCAGAAGTAGATCGTGTTAGCCTGAGGTGCAGTGTGATGTACTTTTGGTTGCTGTTAGATGTTCTTATTCAGATTCCTAATTGAGGAGACGTATTAAAGAATAGTGCATCGGGTAACCGAAGAAACAGGTGGAGACAGAAATACTGCAAAGTGCATGCCCTGAAGAGAGTCAACTATATACTTGTAACTGTACAGAAAAGATTTGGACTGTAGTTCATTAGGAGAGAAAAAAATGGGTCTGATTGTGATTTTCTTTGCATTATGCATCGGGTTTTAAAACTATTGAAGGTGGCTTAAGCCCAGCTAACGAACCCATTCCTCATGCAATATGCATTACATGCAGCAATAAATTCGCTCGCAAGTGTGCCTATCGGAATTAATTGTGCTAACAGTTTGAGAGCAAAATAATCCAAAGTGGCTTAGGCGCGAGCCGTGGATGGAGCTAGTTATATCAAGCCAGTGATTAAACCTTGCGTAAAAGTTGACTCTCGCATTGTTGTGAGTAATATCTTCCCGAGTAGCGTTTTAAAAGTGGCTGGAAATCATTTAAAACCAGCAAGTAGGGTTTGCGCTTTGAAATTTTCTCCCCCCCTCTCTCTCTCTCTCTCTCTCTCTCTCTCTTCCAATTCTAGTTCTGAAAAAGAAGTTTGAACAATGAGCTTCTATCTGAGCGGCCGTCCTGTTGTTCTGAGCAGAGCAGACTGATCAACGTGAGATCCCAGAGTCCTCTTCATTATAAGGAATTTAATAGAGAATCAAAGTTCTGCCGGAGAATAGGCCTATCTAAACTTTAGCCTCCCTTGGGCCCCGCTGAAAGATTAGAGCAAAGAAGGGAGTCCTTGCTAAGGTTAATGCAGCAGATAGTTTTACACTGATGGTTATTTCTGTTTCCAGCCCCGTCGGAACCACCCAGTTGAAATAACGGGAGGGACACTGGGCAGAGCCCACCAATCAGCTTGTTGTAGGCAAGATCAGACAAAGTCTTAAAAAAGGGAATACAAGACAAGTGCGTGAGATGATCTTAGATCAGTGAGTAACGTTCCCTTCGCAGCCACTGGGCAACTTTGCGTCCTATGTCTTTTCGTTCCTTACGCTCGTCTCTTTTTCTTTCTCTCACTCGCTCGCTCGCTCCAACTATCTTTTTAAGATAGTGTCTGGGGCCTGTGCATTCAGAGGTACCTAAAAGGAACCCTTTGAGGGCAGTCGTATTGAGCTGTTTGGCACCTTTATCAATCGGTCTTTGTCGTGGAATTCTCATGACAGGCATTAGTGAAAGTGTTCTGACATTGGGGTTGACAAGTGAGTATCCTCACTGTATAACGTATCCAGTTACCTGTTCTTACAGGGAAAAAGCCAAACTCTTCAGATGAATTTGATCCAAATATAAAAGCACTCTAATTCTGGAGCTGAACCTCATTTCTGCTGCTTCCTATCATTTCTGTGTACTGTACGTACCCGAAAATTTGTGAGGCGAAAATGACAGTCATTTTTTTTTAAATTCAAGCAGTTTTTTTCAAAATACTCTGGCTTTGAGGGGCAAAGCATTTCAAATGAACCAAGCGTACATTTCATCAGCATTCAAAACAGAACTTTGCTCATATCCTTTAATACACTATCATAGAATCAAAGAATTATACAGCACAGAAGGAGGCAATTTGGCCCATTTGTCTCTCCGTTTCCCTTTTGTACATCTCAATCGATTCTGCACCATCAGCCGTCTGATCAGTGAGTTCCACATTTACAATCCTTCGATTCAAGAAATGTATTCTCGATTCACAAATTGAACCAGATTGACTCTAATTTTCAGACTGTGCCCCTTGTGTTGGATTCCTCTATCAATTGGCAGAGATAGTCCCTCGTTATCTTGTTACGGGCCAATGAATGTGCCTGAAAGTGTGGTCCAAAAATTGGTCTTGAGGCTGGTGTTTGCTGTGCAGAGTGAGCAAATAGGGTAGTAGGGTCACAGGAGGTCGGTCACCAGTGGTAGGGTGGGGTGAGGCAGCGGAGGGATTTGAAAATATGGATGAGAATCTTGATTTGATTCTGGGCGAAGGAGAGCCAGTGGATCTGACTTTGTGGAGCCTGGCGTAGGAGAGAAAATGGGCTGCAGAGCTCTGAGTTGGCCTGCAGTGTGTGGACAAAATATTGGGGGCTCTACCTGGCAGGATGTTAGAAAAATCGAGCCTGGATTCTACTGATGAAGGCTTGAGTGTGTTAGCAGCCTGGGGAGGGGCGGGGAGAGCGGCAGAGGTAGTGTCACAGTGGGGTGATGTTGCGGAGATGAGGGAAAGCCGAAAGGGTGAGAACCTGGATATACGGTCAGAAGGACAGTTAGGGGTCAGACAAGTTACATACCAGCTCAGTGTGGTAGAGTCAGCATCTGGGCAGCCAAGTAATACACGGAGAAACCCGAAACCATGCTTAACATATAGAAAGCAGACTGAGACTTCCACATCCGTATGCCACCTACACATGGAAATGACCTTGCTTCAGATAATATGTCAGTCACCCTTCTTTACCTAATTACGGAGAATATCAAGTAAGGATGAGTGAGAGCCACTGCTTAGGTGACCTCAGAGTGTACGTTAGGATGTTGCTGGAGTTTAACCAGCTAAAACCACATAGCTTACTTTTGAGAGCAATGTCTGGCGAAAGGTGTCAACAGGCATAAATAAAGAGGCAGCTGGTCTGTTTATTTGGTCTCGCTTCTTAGAGCAGAGCAAGTAGGTAGATGGCACATGGAAGAGTTCATATACTGTCGTGGATAGTTTTTGAATCGGTTTATTTTAGGTGTAAGGCTTGTGTTTAAATCAGCAATTCAAAGTATTTTTGTAGTCAGACATATTCTAGGTACAATATGGTAATCAGAGTGACTACAGACGCTGATAACACAGAGATATACTGTTCCACAAGTGGGGTCATTATGGTATTCACATTGAACTAGGGCTATCAGCTACTTATCGCTGTTGTAACAATGGCAGGTGAATGGCTCTGTTTTGTCCGACGTTAAGCACTCTGACCTCCAGGTTTCTGCCTCCGACTGGGAATTATTGTAATCCGCCTCACAAAAAAACTGTGTCAAATCAAGCACAAGTTCCCAGTGCTGCTAAAGAGCCTTTGGCCGACTTGATGTCAAAGGTGCAGTCACCTGAGAGAAGCTTGTCCGATTGTAGTGGGAGAGCGAAGCAAGTCCTCTGACAATTTGAGAACACTCGTAAAAGAATATGAGCAACCAGGTGGAACTAACTATCTTGTCCTGGAAACAATGGCATTGAATTCAGATCAAGACCCAGCGATCTTGTTGAGCAATTTCAGTTTGAGAGAGGACTCGTGGGAGTTTTACTGATCCACCCTGGAACAATAGCTGACCTGATTGTCAGAGGGGTTTCATGCTCCATGACTCAGGAAAGAAGAGGATGCATTTACTGATGTGTCACAGCCTAATTGTTAAAGGTACTGTACCTTTACCTTTCCTGTTGGAGAAAACAAGGAGAGAAGAAACAAAGTGAAAGGCACACAGACAAAGTTAATTTCACATTCTTTAATCGATAGCGAGCACATAATAGCGGATGCAAAGAATAGCAATGAAATGGGTTTTCCTTATAAGCAGTCCGTGAAGACTGCCTTGACCAGACCAAAAGTAGTGTGTCCCTCCATACTCAAGGGTGATAGTACCAAAAATGAAGGGAACATAAGTTCATGGCAGATGAACACGTTGATGACTGCAGGCCAATATGTGACAGACATTGTCTACCACAAGCCGCACATAACCACGATCCAGGGGGGAATCTGCTGTCGATCCTTCTGACTTTATCTTTCATGTCTTTCCTCCATATTGACATGGCGTTCCTCGAAACCGTGCACTCCTTTTCTTACATCAACACACCACTGGTGTCTGTCACTCGCAGGTCTCCCCAGCTCCAACACCCACAAACTACAACTGATTCCGAACTCCGCTGCCTGTATTCTCACCCACACTAAACTCCGTGCCTCCATCACACCAGTCCTCGCCAGGCCCCACAGGCTCCCAATCACAGAACGGATCGACTTCAAGATCCTCTCGGTTGTCTACAAATCTGTTCAAGCCCTGGCACCTGCCTACCTTTCTGACCTCTCCCTCCATTCCACTACCCGTTGCCTCCGCATAGCCGCCTCTGGTCTCCTGCTCGTCCCTCATCCCCTCTGGTCCACCATTGGTGGCCTTGCTTTCAGCCACTACACCCCAAAGCTTTGAATCTCTCGCTGGATCCCCCTGCCTTGCCACCTCCTTCCCTTCTTTTAGATTATAACTGAACACCTTCCTCTTTGACCAGACCTCCTTCTTTCTCTCGGCATTTATACGGTGCTCTTCACGTAGGGCAGTGTCTTGGAGCATTGAAAACCACGAGGGGTGGGCAATAAATGTTGTCCCTGTCAGCATCGTCCGAGATGAGTTAAAACAAAATCCAATGACCTTTACCATGTGAGAACAGCTAGAAGTCAATATTATGAAGAGATTCTTATGATGCCCAGTAAGAATAAAGGATCCAGTTTTGGACTTCCTGCTTAAATTTGATTATTAATGTGTGAGAGAAGTCGAGAGATCTTTATAACACTTCACACACTCCATCCTCTTGGAGGAAGGTAAGAGATAGATGGATTGAATGCATAGATCCATAGATACATTCATCATCATGTGATAATAATAATCCCTGCATTTAATATAGTGCCTTATCACAGCTTTGACACGTCTCAAAGCGCTTCACAGAATACACTGTAAAGTGAATTGACTGTATATTTTGTGGGTGAAACGCAGCAGTCAATTGCGCACAGCAGCGTCCCGCAAATAGTCATTGATTGAGTGACCATTATTATTATTATTTAATTGAAGGAATTATTACCCATCAAAAAGCGATCCGCCCATCGACTAACATCCAGGTTCCTACTTAGTGCTGGGTATACAGAGGCGTGTGGAGTAAGGAAACTTGCCCGATATTTTGCCCTAGGTTCTTCCTTGCGAATTGCATGCTCTAATCACTGAGTTACAGGACTCCTGTGATGCAATGGAGTATACAAGTACTGTTTTGTGTTATCATTTTGGGACTTATTCCGAGTCTTGTGATTGTATTCCAAGTGTGGTTGAATCAGAATTACATTGTTATAGCATAGGAACGGGCCATTCAGCACAACCGGTCTGTGCTTACACTCCACATTGACCTCTTTCATCCTGTCTTCCGTACGTCTGTATAGTATTCCCTTCTCCCTCTTTTTGCATCAAGTTTCCTCTTAAATACACTATATAAGATCTCGCTTCATTTCAAATAATTATATTTTGTACTTGCTTTGCAAAATTTATTTTCGTATGAAAAATGAGAAACATACATAAGATTTCGAAACCACAAGACATTCCGGCTGACGTGTCAAAATACAACAATGATGTGGTACAGGTTTGGGGGTCGATGTGAGAGCATTTCAGAAAACATCAAAGGTCAGGGTGTACATAACCAACACTTGTAAATGTAAAGCAGCATGTTGAGGTTTCTCTTTAAACATGTAATAACAAATTATCTTACAATATAATCGTGCAGGTAAGATGTTTGAGTGTCAGCAACCAAGGCTAATGAGAGCAAGGGATTAACAACAACAACAAAATTACATTTGTAAAGCGCCTTTCACATCGGGAGGACGTCTCAAGACACTGAACGCTCGGCCCGAGTGTGGGTGGTGGGGGGGGCGATGCAGGGTTGGGATGAGGGGGGGCAGAGAGGTACGAGGGACCAATTAAGACCAATTTGAATTCCTACCTGGCCTGGCAAGGAAATCATGCCCTAAATTCCATTTGTATTCTCAGTTTCTGAACTGAAATAATGCAGCTCACGGCTGGAACACATTGAATCGAATCCCAACAGGCAAATAAATGCAAGTCAACATTCGAGGGACAGTCCTTTGAGACTCAGGGTAAAGCTGGAGTCTATTCAATTCCACTGCAAACGAACAAACAGAAATACAATAAAAATGAAAGCATATGCTATATTCCGATGGTAAAAAGGTGTATTATCAAAGAATCATTGCACAATATTAGTTTGCGGACAGCTCAATCACATCACTAAAGATTTGGCCTTGCTCTTCAAACTCAATATTGTGCAATAACAGTGTGTTACCAAAGGTGCACAGTGTGCAGGGACCGTATGAACTTGTTATATGGAGCGCTTTAATCAAGTCAATTTCATCAGATCCCTAGGAACTCCTTGGGGAAGACTTGTGGGCCCCTTCAAAGACATTGTTACTAATTTACTACAAATGTATTTGATAAAGTACAAAATAGTTTGACTGTAGCCTTAACATGTCAACAAAAAGTAGAAATTCTTTGAAAAGTGAGCAAAACCCACCAGTCCATCAAACGCTCCACAACCTTGCGGTTGCGACGACGACGATGATGATGATGATGATGGTGATGATGGGAGGAACTCGCTGCTAAACATTTTTAAGACTAAGACAGTGAGAGAATGTTTCACAACCAGTGTATTCGTCTTTCTCACTGTTTTCTCCTGCCTACAAAACCGTAACTCAACACAGATCATTGATTCAAACCTGCGACATTCTGGGAAGGCATGGCCACGTGCTGCATTGGGCAGGGCGAAACTTTAGGCAAGTTTCCTAACTCCATCTGCCTCTGATTACCTAGCAGTAAGTTGTTAGTCGATTGCCGGATAATAATCCCTTCAAACAAATAAATAAATAAATAAATAAATAAATAAATAAGGTGGTCACTTAATCCACGACTGTTTGCAATTGGCTGCTGTGCTTCACCCACAATATATACAGTCGATCCACTTTACACTATATGCTGTGAAGCGCTTTGAGAAGTCACAACTACGTGATAAGGCGCTATTTCAGTTGCAAGGATTATTAGTATCGGGCAGCGACACTCAGCTGTCTCAGTTGATACAGCGTGGACAGTAGGGTTTTCGGGAGGGATGAGATCAAACGGAGCAAAGAACGTTCTTCCGAATGCCTTTTGTGATCTCGTGAACACCATCCTTTCTACATCCTTTGCTCTGGGGCCACCTTGAGTGGTAATCCCAGTTTTCAGGTCATTCAACCGTTCTATATTTTTTGAGTTGAACAAACAGAGGGTGTAAATTTAAGGAGATTAGGAGAATTGTTTTTACACAGAGGGATATTAGGACTTGAAATCCCCAGCAAAAACGATTGTAGAAGTCAAATCCATACACGCTTTGAAAGGGGAAATTGGATAAATATCTGAAAAGGAAAAATATAAAAGGTTATTGGGAAAAGATTGTGGAGCTGGACTAAAGTGATCACCTTTACAGACAGGCAGCCCAAATATTCTCCTTCAATTCTATGATCCCCTTGAGTGCAGAAAACACACCTATTTATACTCTGTTTACTTGTGTTTGCTGTTAAATGTTTTTAATTCCCGGAGAGAACAATTTCCTTCCTTTAATCAATTTGATCAGACGTGTGAAATATGTATAACCGACCACAGTTTAGCAGGTGCCAATACACACTTTATCAATGTTCTAACGCAGTGTTGTTGAACCCAGATTTGCACTGAGACACATGTGTGGCTCACAGAACCAATAGTGTGAGCCACACCGGTCGAAAACTGAAACACGTCACAACATTTCATCCGAAAGATTTATTTATAAGGAGGTCATACTCTTTTGCAACAAAGATAACTCCAAGAATTACCACATCGACAACAACAAAACTCAAACATAAGCACATTTTAGCGGTATAAAAACAAAATGACGTATCAGGGTGTGATTTGACAGTTGTTTTTCTCAAAGAATTTCCGAAGACGATTGCGCGTCCTCACAATGCAGTTCTGCCACCAAATGTGCGTCTGCCTGACTCACTCGGTGGTAGAGCTCTCGCCTCTGAGCCAGAAGGTTGTGGGTTCAAGCCCCAGGTCAGGACTCTGAATCCCATAGTCTAAGCTGAAACTCCAGTGCAGTCTGGGGGTTGATGGGGTGTGGGAGGGTGCTGAGGTTTTGGAGGTGCCGTCCTTCAGATGAAACATTAAAATTGTTCACTTCAACCCGCGACTGTTTGTGGGACGCTGCTGTGCGCGATTGGCTGCTGCGTTTCGCCCACAAACATACAGTCGATTCACTTTACAGTCTACTTTGTGAAGCGCTTTGAGACGTCTCGAAGGTGTGAAAAGCGCTGTATCAAACGCAAGAGATTATTATTATTACTAAGGTCCCGTCTGTCTGTTCAGGTGGACATTAAAGATCCCAATGCACTACTTGAAAAGAGAAGGGAGTTTCTCCCGGCGTCCTGACCAACATTCCCCCAAATAAACTTGGTCACTCTCCCCTTGGCTGTTTGTGGGACATTGCTTGTATACCGTTTCTCGCCATTTGCCCTCCATGGGCTTTAACCTCACACGTGGAACCTTATCAAATATCCTCTGAAATCCAAATATATTATGTGGCACTTGTCAACTACTTTAGTCGCTGTTCAGTAGATTTGGGAAGCCCACTTATTGCTTCGAAAAGGATTACGAGTTGCAATCCTCTTCATTGGTTGTTAACGACATTGTTAAAGGCACCTGCTGGCGCCCTCTGTCCACGTGTGTTTGCACGCGGTTTACACAACTCGTAAACGAGACCCCGCTGTCTTCTGAGCTTCTCTTGTTTGGTGATGGTGAAACCAGCTGACGGGGTGGGGTTCTGTCTCTGAAACCCTTCACAGCCGTCGTTCTACTCGCCTGTGTTTTGTTCCGTTATTGAGTAATAGTCGGAGCAGAACGAGCACGTCATCATTTCGACTACACTCCGCAAACTGTGTTGTCAAAGGTTTTCTCCCCCCACGCACCAACCCCCCTCCACCCGCACCGCCCCCCCCCCCTCCCACCCGCACCACCCCCCCCCCCGCATTACGGGATTCTTAAATTCAGTTTAATAAAAGCTGCGGTGAAAAGGTCAGGAGTCGATTGGTTCTAATTGCAAGCACACAGCACGTTGCAGAGCGGCACTTCAGCGATCTGAGGGAACATTTGCCTCTCAACCGAAGGGCTTTGCTGAGGCACAATGAAATCAGTCAGCGCAAAAAGGGCCATATCGCGCAGGCATCAGCAACCAGCGAAAAAAAAAAATCACAAGGACGTGCTTTAAATTTTAAAAGGCGAATGGAAAACCTGCCTTTTGTTTGTTTTTGGCACAGGTTTGTGCTCTCAAGGCAGCAAGGTGTAACAGAGTATGGCCACAGCCATTATTAAGAAATACAGGAATTATTGTAAGCCCACATTGGAAGCGAATTTGATTCCCTTTAATGGAACAGGCAGGTTCAGTGGTTAACGAAACTCCCTTTAAATCAAAGCCGATGCTGCTCAGGTCACCGTATTGGGTTAACTGCAAAAGCCTCCTGCCCAGGTCCCTGGGTGATACCTGACACATCCAGGCACAAACCCGTCAAGCTGCAGGCAGGGAAGATAAGGTGCAATCACAATGTGGTTGCTTTGCATTTGACCCAGCAGCAAAGTTTAAAAAAAAGTACAAATAGAGTGTACTGAGTAGCGGCTAAATTACTTAAATGTCAGGCCTTTATTGTTAAGTCCGTATCTAAGTATCCTGTACTATCATGTATACAGGCCAAGGCAGATAGAGTACATTTCACATTAAATGTGTACCTGATAAGTGAAAATGGAACTGAAAGACAGTATGGTTTGTTTTAGCAGTCAGCGAAAAAATTTCTCAGCATTTTAAATAAAGACTGCTGTATGAGAATTCCAGTTTACGGTTTTATGAGAAAAATCCTGTCTTATTTTCCCCCAAACGTACTTCACGTTGAACTACTCTGTTCACTTCCCAAGTCTCCCTTTTCACTCCTAATTTTACCGTTTTAAAATGAAATATAATCTCGAGTTCACTAATATTGAGCTTGATCGGCGTCTGGGCGCCTTGCTTTATATTGTTTCTCGGATTTTGTTAAAATCCCCACAAAAATGCTTACAGCCTCGGTAAGAACTGTGGTCACCAACAGAACTCACGCTTCCAGTTCTCACCCAACAATTTTCACGTAGCGTTGAGTTGGAAGTTGATAGTGAGCATTGAGAGCTGTTGTCGATATGTCTAAATGGAGATGCAGGAGAGATACATATTGGATCACAGGCCCTTTGGATGTTCACAAATTGCAGCAAGGTACTATCCCGGGTCCTGGGAATGAAAAGAGATGACCGCATTGCAATGAGCCTTCTTGGAAGCAGTGCAAGTGGATGGCAATGAGTCACCCGAGATGCTGTAATGGAGAAGGAGCGGAATTTAATCTTCGATTGATTACCAGAGATTAGTACTCCAGTACATCTGATTTGCAATTAAGACCACATAGTGGGGGTGAAATTCCTAGCATTTCATAACCCAAAACATGATAACTATCACGTTGAATCTGTTTTGAAATGTGGCCATTCTTCTGATCTGTGCTTTTATTTTATTTTATTTTATTCACTCTCCCTTTCTCTGAAGTATTTTATCTGTTTTCCGGTATGAATCCTATCTGTGGGAAAATACATGCAGATACAGTCACACCACTTTATGGTATAAGCTGTGAAGTGCTTTAAGATAGCTCGATGACACGATAAGGCACTACATCAAATGCAATGATTATTATGATTATTATTGCTGTCATTATTATAATGTGGATGGGCAGCTTGAAATACTTAAAGGTTTTTGACTCTAAAGCCATTTTGTTTTAAAAGTTATAATCAATAAAAATTATAATCAATCATGTCTGAATTCAAGCTGCATGTTAAAACCCCATTACTGTTATTCTTTCTGATATCTCCCCAATATCAATCTCCTTTTGAATCAGGGACGCTGCTGAGCACAGTACGTCACGGTAATAACCAGCTATTACTTACTTTTCTCACAATACGTTGAAGCATTTTTCTTCAAGCTGTTATGAGAGGGCAAATCAGTCTTGGTTAAAGCTACCATAACAGCCTTTCCTTCAAGGGAGTGAAAAGAGATTGCACTTGCTAGGTAAGCAGATCCAGGAGGCAGATTAACACACTTGAAAAGGTAGCATGAATCGGATAACGCAGAAAAGAAATTTGAGGTGTTTACATGTGTCGCAGCACATCATTACTGAAAGGGCACAAAGTTAAGACAATTACAAAAGGAATTTTAGAAACCAAAACTTTACACTGAGGTTGTTTGAAATGCGGACTTCTCTGCTACAAACCGTTGTTGAAACTACATCCATGAATTCATTTTGAAGGGAATTAAGTCGACGCTTGAAAAATAGAAATATTAAAGGATGTGGAGAGTGACATCCGATTAGATGATTCCTGTGAACAGAAACATGAAGCAATTCGAATATCAGTATTCACGTTGCCATGTTAAATCCAGCCCAGGTAGCAATGCTAATCTGATGGCTAATATATAACAATGCTAATCCCAGAGTTAACATAGGAATGCTAATCCGAGGGGTATACTAATTTCAGTATTAATATTGGAATGATAATCCAGGACTAAAATAGCACTGTAGATATCAGTATTAATCTTGAAATATTAATCTCAGTACTAACACAACAATCCTAATCTCAGTATTAATATTACAATGGTAATCCCGGCACAAGGCAGTGTTCTCATTCAACAGATTAAATGCATTTCCATTTGGGTCTTGTTGCAGTGAGCCTGGAAGAAAGAGTGCTACATGATTGATAGTTTGTGATAATTTAACATGTAGTTGATTTGGGGTTTCGTACCAGAACAAATCTTCTGCTGGTAGTCTAACAAATGTAAATCGATTTTGTAACTGTGAACTTGTAACGGTGCAATGAAGATATATACGTTGGATTTGCCAAATTTGCAAGACAATAAGTAGCGCTCTTTGCAGTCGATAAATAACAAGGTCACAGGTCGAGTTGTTTATGGGTAGCTTTTTGCTCACTACAGTTCCCGGCTCTGTGATATGTTTTTAACTTCAATGATCTTTATCTTATACTTCACTGAGAGCATATGTGATGCAAAGTGCGAATAAGCAGCGGTAAATAAGTTTCACCCATTTGGTTTTGTTGTTTCGAGCAAAGCGTTTTGCAAGTGCTCTTTAAATGGATCTTTAGTCAGATATCAGACAATGGCATAGAATTGAAGACAGTCACAAACTGGATTTGTGGCACTCTCCTTTACAGATTCACAGTTTGACAGATTAGTCCCCACGTCCCAGCCCAGACGCACTGAAGCCAATTGTACCACCATCTCTCCACCGGAGATCACCTAACTTGGTGTCCTCCTGACGTGAAAGGCGCTATACAAATGTAATGTTGTTGTTGTTGTCCTCAAGGTTTTTTTTTAATGAGGGCCTGCTACGATCACAGCAAATTAGAGCAAGGTCCCTGGGTCCAAAAATCCCAAACTAGTGGCCGAGGTGGTAGCTATCAACCTCAGGAGCTGAGCAGAGACAGGACCTGACAGATATATTAATACTAGCAAGGAATAGGATTCCTGGGATATAGTTCCATGCACTGGTTCCTGGGGTTTGGTTCCACAAACTGTTCCCTGGACTGTTTCCCCCTCCCTGGTTAGCAGTATCTATACCTATCCTCCTGAGATTGCCTAACGGCTTTGAAACCTGGGCTGCTCTTGGTACGTGGGACTCGGTTTCATGTCAAGGCAGTATCTTTGGAAGTGAACGATTGGAGGAGTCCGATTGTTTTGTGCTGCTTATTAATTTTCTAGTGCCGTGCTCTGAGGTGAAGAAAAGCAGCTGTCTCCGGTATTGAATAATTTTCACACTCCTATGACCGTATTCGCTCGGTCAATGCCATGTGTCCTGTGGTGAGGTGAATCTCTCCACACAATGGAAATTTTAAAGCAGTGAATTAATGCTCTGTAAACAGAGAATGCAAATAACCGGGACGAACGAAGAATACTCTCATGAACCAAAAATGCAACATAACAACAATGCCCTTCCAGGTAATCAGTCTTGGAGTGTAATATTTTGGAGTAGGGACGTGGGTTCCTGTCCTTATTTAGTGAACTGCACAAAACTAGAACATTTCCAGGTCCCCGTCACTATATCATAGAGTTTAATTAGCATGATAGCAATTGTGCACCATGACAAGTTTTCGTCTCTGGTTTCCTCACAACTTATACGATCATCTCGAGGCTGATTGGAAGAATAAAAAACAGACCTGTTGCTGGCGCACCACGACATTCAGTTAGACATGTTGGAAACACAGATAGGATTGATAATGAGCCATTTCAGAGGCCACTAAAAGCTAGTTAAGAGGCTAACAAGGCCCATTAGAGCTTCTTTCATGCATACGATGAAAAAATACACCACCACGAGATCCGCTGGATTGTCTTGCCTGGATAGCAGCACGCATTGTGTCTGAAAGCCTTCTGCTTTAGTTACTCCTCCTCAGTGTTTACGCTCTGCTGCTTAGCACAAGTCTCAAGTACAGTAGGTAGACAGAGGCAGCTTTGTGACAGGCTCTGCGTGACCCATAGAGAACACAATGTGTGACAAGAAAAGGGACAACAAGACAAGAGCTGCCTACGCACGTCAGTCTCCTGTTTCAAGTTTAGCATCAGTGTCTCTGATAGTGCTTCGGCTCTGATGGTGTTCAGACAGAACCCAGCTCTGACTCCCCAGTTGTAATAAACAAAGGTAATGCTGCTCAGAGCTTTTGTAACTAATTGGTTCAGACAAGTAATTGCTTTTCTATTTGATTTGCCTTCTGAAGAATTATTGCACAACTCGTGGTACCTTAATTGTACTTTAGGGCCAGCTATTAACTCTTTAGCATTGATGAAAGAGCATTAGGAATATGCCTGAAACTTTCGTAACTAATTTCACCTCGCAGGCAATGTAAGAGAGGTTTTCTAACCACCTGACGGGGCTGGATTCACAGCTATTTCCCAGATGAAAGGACAGCTGTAGCATTTTTTACAGTGAAATGAAAAGCGAATGCAAGGTTTCACTTAGGGAGGATGTCCCAAGGCACTAGTCCAGTGAATAATAGGTGTAGCATTAACCCATCCAGACCAGACCACTGCAGGTTTAATTCTGGTCTATGCTGAGTTAGCTGATCTCTGATGGGGAAATAGTTGAATTGCTTCAGATGTAATTGCTTGCAAATGTAGTGACTGTGTATTTGTGGGCACACAAGGAGGCAGCGTAGACGGCCAAGAAGTGAATATCTAATATCTAAGAGAAAGACTCTTCCCTTTTTGAATAGTGTTATGTGGTTCGTTGATTTAATGGCTTATCTGAAGGTCAGCATCTCCAACACTTGAACAAACAGCCTTCTGACCCAGAGGCGACCGGGGCAATGTGATCTGCGGAGGTAAGGAGGCAAAAGATGAAGTGGAGGTGGATAGATATTCTGGTTTGCCATTAAGGTCCAGGTGGTGTCTACAGAATACTTTCCCCCAAAGATAGAGTGGGTGGAGTGAAGCACAATCCTTGGGAACCCCACTCTGACACATTATAATTTGGGAACAGAATTCCAGTGGCTCGATGAGAATTCTAACAGGATTCCTTATTGTGCAAAGTAATAATGCAAATTGGACCAATATATACTCAAATAAATGTAAATATTTTTCGAGTCCATTACTCACATGGCATAATAGGAATTCTGTGAAGTGTTTTGAAATGTGACAACGTGCTATATCAAATGCAAGGATTATTATTATTATTAATATTGATGATGTATTAACATTAGTAATTTATTAATATTAATTGTGTGAGACAGGATGGACAAACTGGGGGAGGGGGACAAAATAAACACTTGAAAAGAGTCTAACAAAATATCAAATTGTATATATACTTTTGTATAAATAGTATCTTATATATATATATATCCTGTTCCTAGTGGGCACAGAGCATAGCACAAAAATCACCCACAATACAGCACAAAAAGGGCATCTTGGACAGGCCATAAGAAAGTGAGAAATCAAATTGCCCAAACGTTCTATTGAAATTAGGATTAAGGACTGACTGTTGATGGATTGGAGTACAGGCAACTTCACTCTAATACCTCATCCTTCTTTTCGTGCCCCAACAGCATTTGATATTAATAATAATCCGTGCAATTGATATAGCGTCTCATCACGTCTTCAAGACGTCCAAAGTGCTTCAGAGAATATACTGTGAAGTGAATTGACTGTATATTTTGTGGGTGATACTCGGCAGCCAACTGCTCACAAACAGCCGTGGATTTAGTGACCAAATATTTTTTATTTGATGGGATTATTACCCCTGGAAAAGTGATCCGACGATCGACTAACAACTACCTACTGCCAGGTAAACAAAGGTGCGTGGAGTAAGGAAACGTGCCTAAGGTTTCGCCCCGCCCGGGAATCGAACCCGGGTCCTCTCGCTTGAAACGAATAAACAAAGCTTTTTATGACTTCTGAAAATGTAGGAAGCATTTTATACACAGAGCAGCAGTTGCACCTGTGTTTAGCCTTGCACTGTTTGCCTAACATTTCAGAGCAGGCAGAATGTGGCAAATTCTTGAATTAAATTGACTTCCAAAATAAGAATAAATTTAGGAATTTTTCAAAAACCTGCACACTTTTGCATTTTCAGACAACAGCCAGACTTAAGACGAAGTCAAGAGAATTTTTGATGATTTGCTTTGTGCTATTCTGTGAATGATTTAAGATCAGCAGAACTGATTCATATTGCAAAGTCTCTAAAGTGTGAAGCTAAGGTCCCATTATTGAAAGTCAGACTTCCATAAATGAATGCACATTTTTTAAACAGTGAAACCTGAATGAATCGGAACGCTCCACGCTTCTGCTAACTACTAAACAGGGACTTCTTCTCCACCTTCTGTGCAAACAAAAGAATAAATGTAATGGATCAGCCACAGATCAGAGCTTCTGCAACCAAGCTCTGCATTTTCATATGAATCTTTTTAGTCCGAACGCTTGAAGAGAAAGAGTAATAGTTGCCGCCAATAGAGTGGTCACTATGCAAAATGAATGGAAAACAGCTCATTGCCAATAATGCAATGCTATCTTGCATTACTCCATACAAAAGATAAAATATTCTGTGCCTCTGTGTCTTGAAAAGATTTCTGTACAAATTATAATATATATTTTACAAACAATATCTGTTTGGTACAAAGCAGTAACAAAAGCTGCTTTATGTAGTAACTAACACAGGCTGATTAGCTGATCAAAAAGAAAATTGAAGAACAAAAAACTCTTTTAAGACTTTTACCTACAAAAAAATGATGAAACACATTTATGAAGAATACATTTTGTCACCCTGCAAAGTCTGAATGTGTCTGGCAGGCAACAAAACGTGGCTGTCAGTTCTCTATAGTCATCATAACAGGAACCCTCCCTTTGTCAAACAAAGCACTTTGAATTTCTCGTTTCCACTATGTATGTGCATTTCCTAACAAAATGCAGATTTTTGTCTGTCTTTACCTGTCTGTTAGAAGAAGACTGTCTGTCTGACAAATAGAATAAATGGCGACTCTCCCAGTCTCCTGCTATGCCAAGTGCCCTCCCCCAACCTGTCCCATGCTGGTAAGGTCCATGTCAGACAGCAGCCCCTGTCATGTACCTCTTTATTTTCCTGTTTGCATTTGAGAGCTGTCACCACCCCCTGGCAAGACTGTTTCAGCACAGACAAGGACCATACCAGCCCTGGCAGCGGGGGAGCCGAGAGGAATCCATTGACATTTTGGATGCTTTTGACTCCTTACTGCGGAAGAACCAACAATGTCTGAATGGGCACAGACACTGGAGACATGTTCTCAGACAGATAACGACTGGGTTAGGTACACACCCGGGTACTTTTACACAGCATTTCAAATGTGACTATTATTCATACACCACATTTTATAAAACCTTATACACATATATATAAATATGTTCCCTTACAACTTTTTCAAAACTCACTTTATGATTTTTTTTAAAAAAAAGACTTAATAAGTCACCTGATGAATTTCCCTTTTTCTTACCTTAGGGAAGTTTATGATAGGTGTCAAAAAAAATAAAATAAAAATTCCGTGACATCCTGTGGCAATTCACAAATCCACAGAGCAGCGCAGAAAGGATTCTGTGGATTTGTGAATTCTTAGGTTATTTTCATGGCACGAGCTGACATCAATATATTCAGCTTCAATGTGCCCGTAGTTACTATGTGCTGAGTATATTACAGCATTACTGAGTTAAAAAGGAATTATCCGAGGCAGGGGGTAGATAATTTGCTAACACATCAATGTACTGCTCTGATACTTTGACAAACACATTGGCAAGAGGGAAATTGCAAATAGGTTTACATGATGTCTATGTTTTGAGAAGCATCTGAAAGAGAACCCGGTTTTGCTTAATCAATGACAGCAGGTGGTCTTCTGACAGGCTGCCAAGACGTTTTAGAGAAGGTGCAGAATATCTATCAAAAATGCAGATTTCAGTAAGTGTAAATAATTTAGATTTAAAGGGGAAAAAGGTGGACAATGCCGAAAAATGGAAGTTATAAACAGAATAGAAAAGCAAATCTTTCCATTTTACACATCTATCCCCTGTGTGTCTAGGTTTTGCCCCACAGCTTCCTTTTCAAATTCATAATTTTGGGCCAATCTGCTAATACTGTCATCTTTATGAAAACGTATGTGAAATAATAATAATGATAATAATTCTTGCATTTGATACAGCGCCTTATCATGTTGTTGAGGCGCTTCACAGAATATACTGGAAAGGGAAATGACTGTATATTTTGCTGGCGAAATGCGTCTGCCAATTGCGCACAGCAGTGTCTCACAAACAGTCATAGATTGAATGACCAAATTATCATCATTTTTTCTTAAGGGATTATTACTCCCGGAAAGTAATCCGCCAATTGACTAAGAAATGGGTTCCTGCTTACTCCTCGGTAAATGGAGGCGTGTGGAGTAAGAAAACTTGACTAAGGTTTCGTCCTGCCCGGGAATCGAACCTGGGTCCTCTCGCTTGCGAGGCGAGTGCTCTAATATGATGCAGGACTCCATGAAAAACAAAGAAGAAAGGTCATGACAAGCAATTCACCCAGTGAATAGCACATATATTAGAAAATGCAAGTAAATCCATCAGGTAAATTGATTCTAAACTATCTTAGAACTTTTAATTCAGTTTTTTCAAGAACTATTGGAATTCTAGGTGGGTCGTTCTCATTTGAAACCTGACAGAGGTGCCTTCCTTCAGACGAGACATTAAACTGACATCATGTCTGCCTGTTCAGGTGGATGATAAAGATTCTGAGGTACTATTCAAGAGATGAGTGAGTTTCTCCTGGTGTCCTGGCCAACAATTCCCTAGATAAAATTTGACATTTGTTTCAGCGGTTGTTTGATGGACGTTGCTGTGTGCAAATCGTCTGCCTTGTTCGCCTGCAACCTATGCACTACAGAAATCCTGCAAGAAAAAAACTTTGAGATGTTCTTTGGATGTGAAAGGAGCTACAGCAAACGAAAAGATCAATATTGGAGCGGAGCGGGAGAAGGGACTAACAGGAGGCCAGCCGAGCGGAGGCAGCGAGTGGTGGAGTGGGGGAGTAAGCAAATCGGATAGGTAGGGAGGTGCGAGGGCATGAAGGTATTTGAAAACGAGTGAGAGGATCGATCCGTTCAGTCATTGGGAGTTAGCGGAGCCTGGCAAGGACTGGTGTGAGGGAGTTTTGTGCGGGCGAGAATCTGGGTGGCGGAGTTTTAAATTAGTTTAATTTTGTGTCCGGTGGAGCTGGGGAGTCCAGTGAGGAGGGCATTGGAATAGTCCAGCCGGGAAGTGACAAACTGTATGCAGTAATCAAAGTGCGTTCTGACCAGCGCACTATACAGAGCTGCCATCGTCCAGATAAGACATTAAACTGACTGAGTATGACATGTGGGGATGTAAACTCAGAACTGATTTTGTAATTTAGCCCAGGACCCGTTTGCCTTGTTTATTGCTGCCTCACATTGAGATGGAGAGCAACGAGTCAACTAACACCCCGAGATCTTTTTCAGATCCCCCCCACCCATGGCAAATTCAATCCCTTTTGAAAACTGCATTGTCACATTCACAATGTCATCCACCCAAGGCAGGACACTGGCGAAATGGATATATTGAGGAGCTCAAGACACAAAGGATAAATAGCACTATGATGTCCGAAGTCTCAAGAGCTAAAAACACCGGTCAGGGGAAGACTGTGCGGGGCATCATCTGTGTGTTTTCTTTTATCAATAGGCAATGATCACTCACTGCTTACTATTGAGGGAAAATGGACTGGACGCAGAAGGAATAATTCAGTTATTTGATCATTTTATAATCCTAACAATCCTACCATTTGACATAGTGCCTTTTCACACTGTTGAGACCTCTCAAAGCGCTTCGCAGAATATATTGTAAAGTGAGTTAACTGTGTATTTTGTGGGCAAAATACGATTTACAATTTTTTTTATTAATCTTCAAATGAAAGCATAAAAATCCTATTAACAATGCAAAATAGCACAGGCACAATATCCAACAGGAGTTTGCGAGGCTGCCAAAGCATTTTAGGGTCTAAGATAATAGTTTGTGAATGCTGGATATCTGAAATCAAAGAGAAAACACTGAAAATATTCAGCAAGATAATCAAAAGCTAAAAGGGAATGGAAGGTTAATATCTTGTGGATGATTCTTCCTCACATTCTCCCTCTCTCTCTCTCTCTCTCTCTCCCAGCAGGAGAGGGAATAGGAGAAATATCTGGGAACTATTTCCACTCCCAAAAAGGGGCAGGGATGGAAACAGGGCCTGAACAGATGGGGCCTGCGACCAGTATGATTACTCTATTTATTATTATTATTATTATTCTCCCTCAATCCCTCCGCCTTGCCCCCTCTCTCCTCTTTTTTATGGAATGCCTGAAAACCTTCCTTTTCGATCGTGCTTATGGTCACCTTCCCCCCCCCCCAAAAAAAAACCCAACACCCCGGCTTGGAGTCAGGGTCCGCCACCGTTAAGCACTCTGAGATGCTATCCTGCGTGGAGGGCGCTATATAAGTTGCAAGTTGTTATTATTATTATTATTATCTGTTATTAATCTAGCCCTCCAGCAAAAATTTGCAGGTTTCTACAATTGCTTGCAATTGGGCCACTTGTTGGTGTGGGAATAGAAATTAAAACATTTATCAAAAAATCTCTGATTTTCCATCTATACACTGTCTTAGTGCCTAAAGGTTTAATTTTTTTAACAGGTAGTGAGAAGCGATCGGAGCAAGAACATGCCTTTTTAAAGTCTCGAGTTGTCCCTCATTTTCAGTAGTTCTTTCACCAAAATGTTAAACTTAATCTCTAAACTGTGTCAACATTTAGTTGCATTATATCTCCTGGTCAGTGTCCTTTACTACCAGTGGAAAGAACGCCCGATTTACCGGGGGTCAAGCTCTTCATTGCCTGTTGTTAAGCTGATGGTTAATTAGTTTACTACTTGGCATAAATTAACTCTATAAACGACAAGGCCAAAGTGTACGTTGTAGACTGATGGGTCTGTACCACAGTGAATCACATTAGATCACATCTGGAATGCAGCCCTGTCAATCCTTAATGGTTCAGATTTTCATTCGGCTGTAAACCCCGTCAGCTTCTGTCACTTTTTCTGAGTGTTTTTCCCACTTTGGGCGGAAGAAAAGAAACACATTTAAAAGCTTGAAACGGTTAAAGAAAATGGGTTGGACGCAGTGTAAAATTCTGGCCAAAGCAAAGTTAAAATTGAAACAAAATAGGACATGAGAAAATAGGCAACGAGGCAGAATAGGAGGAAAAAAAAAGGATGTTCGTGAAAATACAGGTAATATTTTCAAATTTTCTTCTTTTGTAATTTAAATTGCTGTCGTATTTATTTCGTGGGTTAGAATTAATAATTACACCAATGAAGTTTTTTGAATAGCTTTATTGCTGACATATTTGTTTAAGTTGTTTGCAGCTTTAACACAAAACAAAACTTAAAGTGCCCCCCAAAAAACAATGAGATACACAAAATATACCGTCCATGCACACAAGTACACAACACAATCAATACACACAGTCTGCGGACAAACACACAATCCAGGCACACAAACAAAATACAAATGCACTGTCCGTACACACAAACGGTACAACAAACAAACAGACATTGCAAACAGCACACGTGAAATGGCCAAACCAAAAAAAAGACGCAAATACACACACACGAAACACAACCACATAAATAAAACATAAGACTCACTTAAAATTTACATAAACACTTATGATATTGGCTTACCTGCTTCTTTTCAAAAAGTAATAAGCTCATGTTCACCCCATTTTCTATAACTTGTCATGACTGTTCACGTGATATATCGTTGCACAGTGTATATCCCATCATTCATGTCCTGCCATCATAATGGAATAGACTGATTGGTCAAAGGGCTGTCTACATCCAATCTCTGCTGGAGCAGTAATGAATATGCATTCGGGTTTCACTCACAGCAGAGTTAAGGGTCGTTAAAATCAGATTTTATCCACAAAGTTAAAAACCTGGGTATTGCGGGGTCTATTCATGACAAATGCAGGAGAGAACCGAGGGGTAAGCATTTGACACAAAAAGGCTGGTGAAACTCGGTGTCTGGATTTCTTTTGCAACAAAAACTAAAACCGAGGAATCAGCACAAAATGTTTTACAGTGCAATTCCGAGCATCTCTTTCACCTCCCAGATCACTAGTAACAAATGTGGCTTATACAGCATACAATTGCTATGAACCAACTACTGCAGTCGTGACAGTACAAAATCAAGCACCAACAAATGCTGTCCTGTCCCTTGTAAAAGACAGTAAACCAAAGGCCCCAAATTATTGATGATTTTAGGTTCAAAGACCGTTGATCTCTTAACAATTTATAAATCTGCAGAATTTTGGAAAATTCTTCAATCCGGTCTTGATTGGAAAGTACTCAATGAACTACAGCAAGCCAGCCTCCAAATTAAGACCAAATTTAAGAATTTACCATAATTAGAATTTTGGTGCCAAGAAACATGCTCGGGTGTCAAAAACCCACCCTTGAAGCGAGTCACAAACATACAGAACTGTGCACCATCACAGAACACTGAAGGCTCTGAGATGCGGATAAGATTAAGGTGACAATCAGCAGCTCTGATATTGGTGCACATAACAGAAGCCCTAAAAATTGGAAAACTTGAGGGTTGAAAAAAAATAGCTTTAATAATCAAAAAGCTTGATTTTTTTTGTTGAAAATGAGTAAAACTGACTTTGTCAGTCTCTACGGCCAAATATTTAATCTTTTACGAACATGGCAGCTAATTTGCACACAGCAATGTCCTATAAATAGCCATGAAGTCCTGTAGTTCAGTGGCTAGAGCACTCGCCTCGCAAGCGAGAGACCTGGGTTTGATTCCTGGGCAGGACAAAATGTTTTCCTTACTCCATACACCTCTGTTTACCAACAGTAAGTAGCAACCCGGTTGTTAGTCAATTGGCGGATCGCTTCTCCGGAGGTAATAATTCCTTCAAACAAAAAAATGAGTCACTCAATCCACGACTGTTTGTGGGACACTGCTGTGTGCAATTGGCTGCTGCATTTTGCCCAGAAAAATATACAGTCAATTCACTTTACAGTATATTGTGTGAAACACTTGAGACATCTCAAAGACATGATAAGGCACTGTATTAAATGAAGGGATTATTATTATTATTATGAAGTGAATGACGAATTTTGTTGGCCAGGACATTGGGACAAGCTTCCTCCTCTTTCTGCCACAGGATCTTAATATCCACCTGAACAAACAGATGGGACCTTGGTTTAACGCCTGATTTGATGGATGGCACCTCCAACAGTGCAGCACTGCATTGGAGTGTCAGCCTTGATTACGTGAGTTCAAAGTTCTAATGTGGGGCTTGAACCCATAACCTACTGACTCAAAGGCGAGAGCCAAGATGAGGCCAAACAGGATTATCACCTGTGATAATGCTCAGATAATGGTAATGACTGCAAATTTTAGTCCAACAATCTTTATGGACTGGTTATGCATGGCCCAACTCTGCCAACCTGCTTCCCGATTTGCCACAGTGATTTGGACCAAAGACTCCAACCGTGTTGCCCTCACCCACATTTGAGTGCCGCTTCATGGAACTCAGGTCTTACCTGATCTCGGTTGGATTCAAAGGATTGAACATTCGGCTTAAACAGAAATCTTACAAAGGGTTTTTGTTCGAAACTATTGTGATTCCTCTGACATTGGAAAGTATCAACAGAAAAAACTTTCATTTGAATTACGCTACTTTTAGACTACACATACGCCGTCACTGCACCTGACAGAAAACTCTGTGAAGCACTTTGAGATGTTTTAACGTGATAAGGCGCTATATCAAATGCAAGGATTTTTAAAAACTCTCTTTCGACATTTTCAAAACAATTGCCAATTCATAGTGAATTCAAACAATTCAGATGTGCCAAGTGCAAACATAATTCCTTTTAATCCTGTTCAGACTTCTTCTTGAAAAGATGTGAACCGTTTCCTCACTCCTACAGAGTTGAATAATAATTGCGATGTCGTGTTGCCGAGCTGTATTTTAGAGGTACCTTTGATGATAAGTGATTGAACAACTGATCCCAGGTGTGGAGCGATCTATATTAAATAAATTGCAAGAGAGCTGCTCTGTACGTTTCAAAAGATTTCATACACTTCAGCCTTGATTAACTTATTAGACTGCAGTAAAGTCAAATTGAACTTCGAAGCAATTGACATTTTATTAGAAAACTGAAGCAATTGTGGCTGTTGATAGATTTGTCACCTAAGCTGCCACGTTTGATAAAATCGTTCTGTTCCTGTGGATGAAGACACATCTACTAAAGCTGTGTTCCATACCCAATAATTCTATTTTATTTTAGGTGCGTGTTCAAACTTAAGACTGCAAAATGAAAAAAAAGATATATGTGCACCACTTTATTTTGCAGCGAACAATATATACTCCAAAACAGAATGAAAAAGACTTAATGCATTTATGACACATTGAATACAGCTGTAATAAAATAAATGAGAAGGACTAATGCAATTCAGAACTACAGTAACCTGTGCTGGCATAGTGCCTCTTTTATAGGGCCTTTTTAATACTGTTATCATTTCAGCTCTGGGAATTCCCACAATATATTAAGCCCGGTGTGACAATAAGCGCACACAGTGCATGTCTCTTTTGACACACATTCCCTTCCCACACTCATTTTACCAGGGAAACAACTGGGCTGAGGTTTAATTAAAAATTACTGCCCTGAATTAGTCCAGGTCTGAGCCCACCGACTGTGAGAAGCTTTGAGGTGCCTCCAGACAAAATGTCCCCAGTGTCATCAGAGTCTGAAGGAAACATGTGGGGGGGAGGGAGAGGGGTGGGGGAGCAAAAGATACCCCTCACCAGTTAAGGAAATTATATTGCCAGATTACACGTGGAAATTATTGGGGATAACTTAAGACAAGAAAACTTCGGACAAATTAAAGCTTTGCTGCTTTCTGAATCCAACAAGACAAGTAATCACATTGGTTGCTTACGAGTTTATTCATTGGCTGGAAAAAACTTGCTATAGTAAGTTTTTTAGGAAAAATGGGACTACATTTTTTCAAATGATTGGGGTACTGTAATGTTCAAATGTTTTCTAACAACTTGCACTTATATTGCAAGTTGTAAAATGAGCCTCTCAAAGTAATTAACAATTACGAGTAATGAGCAGGGAAAGTATGGCCTAAAATGATTGTTTTATGGATGGTTTTCAGGATGGAGGGAGAGAGCGAGAGAGTGAAAGAGAGAAGAAAAGAAGTTTTGGAAGAGAGTTACAGAGGGTTAGGGTCATGGTGACTGAAAGCTCAACCACCAATGGTTGGACAAAGTCAGCGAGGAAGGAGCAGATCAGAGTTAGCGGAGAACAATCAATATACACTCCAAGACAGAATGAAAAAGACTTGATGCATTTATGACACATTGAATATAGCTGTAATAAAATAAATGAGAAGGACTAATGCAATTCAGAACTACGGTAACCTGTACTGGCATAGTGCCTCTTTTATAGGGCATTTTTAATACTGTTATCATACTTTGTTCTATTGACGGAAAAGTGGATTAATGTAGGAGAGGGGCAAAGAGATCGTATGAGAAAAGATTAGCAGGTAACATAAAAGGGAGCCCTAAGGTATTTTATAAGCATATAAAGAATAAAAGGGTTAGTCAAAGATAGGGTGGGTCCAATAAGGACCAAAGAGGAAACCTTCTTGTGGAGGCAGAGGGCACGGCTGACGTACTGAATGAGTACTTTGCATCTATCTTCACAAAAGAAGAGGATGCAGCCAATGTCACAGCATCGGAGGAGAGGGAAGGGAAATTGGATAAGAATAAGAATAAACTGTGAGGAGGTACTAAAAAGCTTCATGATACTCAAGGTAGATCAGTCACCCAGTCCGGACAGGATGCACCCTAGATATATATCAACATATCAAAATACTCATGATGAAGGTTACATGCATATCAGTATATCAGGAATCCTCAGAAAAACAACATCTGTGATTCTCGATGATGTTGCAGGGATTCCCCAATCATGAAAAATCAGGACCAACTAATGGTATGTCTCCAGGGAGAAAGGCGGTGAATGTTATAAATTAGGATAGCTCCTGCAAGATAGGCTACTTTTTACACCATATTTTAATATTTTGAGGTGATGAGAAAATACTGTAGGCTGAGAGCTCTCCCTTTCTACCCTTTGCGTCGAAGCATTAAATTAATGAACCACGTAAGAGAGCTTTTAGCAATAGTCTGTTCTAAACCCAGCCTAAATTAAACAATATTTGATTGTTTTAAAATCCTGTATGGTAAACGTGATATTATTACAGCTCCGTCCACTTTGTAGAGAAGTCCGTTCTGCATACCAAAAGAGCACAGTGTATTTAAAGGTAAAATATAAAACAATTGCATAAGGATTTGAGAGGAAATTATATAGTTATTTAGAGAAGAAATCAATAGAGGGAGGGGCATGAGAGACAGAGTAAGATAGGATTTTTTTTTGCCTTAGACTTGCCTGATTGCCAGTGCTATAAAATCCTATGTGCCCATACCTCACTGGATGGAGGTAACAGAGAGATTGGATTTGATTAATTAAAACTATAAGTGTATTGGGACTCTCACTTTTTAAAAGGGAACGGCCAACACAAATTTTAAGTTGAGAAATTAATTTAATTTTGATCAGCCGACAAATGTGGAAACCCATCATCACCAAGATTATCCAAACCAGACTGAGATTCCCATACGCAAAGCCTCCTACGTACGGATTTTCTCGTGTTCTGGAAAGTATTAGGTGCAAGTTGTCGAGCGCCAAGGTTTGGGGACCCCAGAGAGTTCATTGGGTCACTACTGGTGTTTAATGAGCTAAAATCACAGAGCTTGCCATTGGGAACACTGTCTGGCAAGCTTCCCTCTGTTTGCCCACCCAGTACCAGCCAACCTGTTAGGGCTTTGGTTTGTAGAGTTAACAAGAGTCGAGTAGGAAAAATACACTCAGATATTGTGTGAATTGGCCCCAAATGGCTGAATATAGTTGATTCACTGTTATTGACATAGGCAGTGGTACAACAATTATATTAGCAAGAATAAACAGGTGAATGTTGGAAATTTAAAATAAAATTGCTCTGAATCAACAGTAGGACGATAATGATCTGAAAACAAAACTAAAAACGTTTCAAGTGTTATTATTCTTTGTCAGAATAGAACCTATGGCCTGTGGCAAGCCTTTATATAAGGGTGGGGGATAACACTGGCAGAAACTCTCCTCTTTTTGAGTAGCACCCTGGGATCTTTAACATCCATCTGAACAAACAAACTTGGTTTAACGTCTCATCCAATGGACAGCGCTCTGACAATGCAACTGTCCACCAGCACTGCATTGAAGCGACAGCCTACAACACTATGAACTCAAAGTCTCAACGTGGAGTTTGAATCCACAATATTCTGACACGAAGCAAGAGCACGACTAACTGAGCCAAGCTGACAATTTGTAGCAGGTTTGAGCATGCTGATGACACTTGCAGGACAGATACACAGGTTTCTCCATTCCAGCCAGGTGAATCCAGATCTATGAACTAAGTCAAAATGGGGGGGAGGTATTGAGAGAGGTACCTCAGGGGTCTGTACTGAGACCCCTCCTGTTCCTTGTACATACTAATGTCCTGGATTCACAGATCCAGTGTAACATAGTTGAGTTTGCAGATGATGCCAAGTTGGGAGGAACTGAGGAATTAGAGAAGGCAACAAAGATCCTACAAAAAGAGCTTGATAGGGTATGCACATGGGCTGATAATTGGCAAATGAAGTTTAATACAGATAAATGCAAGATCCAAGAATAGGAAACACAAATACTTCATGGATGGGATAGAACTTGCTAAGGGCGAAGCTGAAAGACTCCCTCACTATATCAAAACAGTGTGAGGCAGCAATGAACAAGGCAAACAGGATACTGATATATACCTCTTAGTCAAATGAGTTTTGGTGACCACGATACAGTAGAATGTCCAGGCTCTAGAGACACTGCAGAGGAAAGCAATGAGGATGATCCCCAGTTTTAGGGGAATGAGTTATGAGCAACGATTAGACAGTTTAGGGTTCTTCAATCTTAAGATAAGACGACTTGGTGGGGACTTTGTAGCGGTGTGTAAAATTACTTTTGATAAAGTAAACCCAGATTATTACTGTAGGGTGCACCGAGATAGGAGCACAAAAGAACATAGGTTTCCAGTGCCTTGGGACATCCTCCTGACATGAAAGGCGCTCTACAATTGTAATTTGTAGTTGGCCTTCTTCATACAAAAGAATCCTGTGATCCCCTCCCTGCCAATTATTGCCATTGTGGACATCTTTTCATTAGCGATAAAATGCAAGCCCTGAACATCATCTGTACTTCTTTTGAGATCAATGTCTTTCAGATGAGACGTTAAACCGAGGTCCCGTCTGCCTGTTCAGGTGAATGGTAAAGATCCCATTATTGTCCAGTACTATTCGAACTATTCGAAACACGATTTGAAAAGCGAAGGTTGTTTCTCCCGGTGACTTGGCCAACAATCCCTCAGATAACATTGATCACTCACTCCGTGGCTGCTTGTGGGTCACTGCCGTGCACAAAACTGGCTGCCGTGTTTCGCCCACAAAATACACAGTCAATCTACTTTACAGTGTACCCTGTGGGGAGGCTTTGAGACAAATCGACGAGGTAAATCAAATGCAAGGTTTATTATTTTACTATTATCACCAGTAACAAAATTCATCATTGAAAAAATGCTATTTCTACCCATCTTACTGTTTGAAGAAAAAGCTACTCCTGGCGAATGAACTTAGCAGAAATCATGAAGTAAACTGTCTCATTCACCTGAAACCCAAATAAATAAAGGATGTAGCAATTCTCGCAGCAGGATATGGAAGGAACGAGTTAGGGAGCAGGACTAAGCTGATGTACTGGACAAAAATTAAAACAGACAGTTTAACAATAAAAAAACGAGGACTTAGAAGCCCTGAGGGAAGTGGGATGGAAGGAAAAGTAATAAAAGCAAAACAAATAGACAAACCATGTAATGTGACACCACAACAGCACATTGACGCCATTTGCACTGGGTAATAAATTCTTCTTTCAGTAAAACAGGCATGATTGAGTTTTCAAAGCAGGTAAACAGCAACTAATATCATAACAAACTCTTATTATAATAATCCTTGCATCTGATATAGCACTTTTCACGTCTTCTAGACGTCTCAAAGCGCTTCACAGAATATGTTCTAAAGTAAATTGACTGTATATTTGTGGGCGAAACACGGCAGCCAATTGCGCACAGCAGTGTCCTACAAACAGTCATGGATTGAAAATGACAAATTTATTATTGTTTTGTTTTTTGGAGGGATTATTATTAGGCGTGTGGAGTAAGGAAACTTGCCCAAGGTTTCACCCTGCCGGGAATTGAACCCAGTTGCGTCACTTGCAAGGCGAGTGCTCCAACCCCTGAGCTACAGGACTCCACATTATTGATTCTTATCAATGCTAACATTTTGTTTTGTGGAATCAGTGTACAATATAACTGAATATTGTGGGAACTGTGTGCCATTTCTGCAGGAGATATAAATGATTTGTATGGCTTCTGTGCCTTTACTGCAATTACTGGAACACTAATCCAACTTCTTCTCACCAACTCAGCTTGTCTCGTGCTCCAGAGTTGGCCACTTTCCTTTGGTGGGAATACTATTTACCCATTTTCCATCATAGATAAGAGTTGACATTCTTTTACTCACCAAAGTGCATTTACAACTGCTTGATGTGAGAATAGCAGAATTTGGGTATATTTCACAAGTGGAAATTGACCGTAAATATTAAGTCATATTATCAAATTACAAAAATGCATTTCAACGTATAGAGCGATGTGTGGAATTTAGAAAACAGTAAAAATCACATAATAAAATATGATGATAATCCTTGCATTTGGTATCGCATTGTATCATATCAGAAGGATGTCTCGAAGCACTTTACAGGATTTACTGTGAAATGGAGTGACTGTGTATTTGTAGGGTATCTGAGTTCCAACGCACAACTTTCTGACTCAAAGGCAAGAGTGAGCTAAGCTGACAATAAATACAAGCGTGTTGCAAGAAACAAATATGACTGAATGACAGGGAAATTTATTTGGAGCAGGTTATTTAAACAATTATTTGAGAAATAGACCATGGATTGAACAAGACCAGGGCATTGGTAAGAATGATCCCGAGTCATTGCTGAGTTAGTTGATCTCAGTTAGCTACAGTAGGTCTCGGTTCTCAGGTTAGCAATGAAAAAATTAGGGTCCCACCACTGATTACGCTATAGCGATGTCTGGTGGCAGTGTACAACAACAATAACCACAAAATGACATTTGTATAGCGCCTTCACAATGTGCAAATGTCAAACAAGGATAGAACTGGGTTGTTTGAATAACAACAATTCTTGTGTTTGGTGAAATCTTTGTTCGCACAAGATTTGGTTGTTTAATAATAATGTTATTGTTATATAATATTATTATATGATTAAAATAATATTATATTACATATTATGATTAGTATATGATTAATATATTAATCTGTTCAAGTAAATAGCCGGATGATATTCATTACAAAACTGGCGCGGAAAAATGAATAAACGAATAGAGAAAGTAAACTCAGAAAAATCCTTTCAAGTTAGTTCAAGGAAGAAGGACATGAGGACACAGATGCAGGGTTATAATGGGCAAATCAAGTTATATCCTTTACACAGTACAATGGTTTACCAGGAAGACTTATAGAGGCTATTACACTGGACTGTTTAGAAACAACTTGATGATTTGAGTTGTAATCAAAGAGCCTTCTTCAATTAACCTTTTTTAAAGTGGTTTGGAAAGCTATTGGAATGTGATCATGATCTGTGAGCATAAATAGAAGAAAAAAATGCCTTCAGGATCGGAAGGAGTGAGGACAATCGAGTGTGAAGAGTTTATTCAAACTCTTTCAGCAATATTGATGTTGAAATAACTGTCCTCATAATGACTGACAACTATCAAGCGTTCAGATTGCATTGAGATTCTTTGAAGGACAGAAATATTGAAATGTACCTTTATACTTGGGTTGCACTTGGATCAATAAGATAAGAATCTTTCAATTGGATAACATCATACACCAGCCTTTTACTCTACAAATTTCTGCTATATGAACTAAACTCTTCTGTTTGCCCATTTTCTTGCTCTTTCATGCATATTCTTAATGACTGCTTAATTCAATTAGTTTTCATTCTGCTGTTAACTTCCTCCTCTGCCCCCCCCCCCCCCCACCTCCAATATCAGTGTTTCCGTTAACGGTGCCAAATCCTGTACACAAGCTTCATGTGACAGCATTTGAGCCAATTCTGTGACCTAGGAATGCCCAAGAAATACTCACATTTGTCACTGTTGGTGGTTCCTGGACCAAAACAAAGTGTACTGCTAATGTACTTTCTATGTAAATTCTTTGCTGCTCAATTTAACTCCTGCTGTTGTAAAATACCAGAGGAATCCAACTCCACTCAGCTGGATTGCAAAGCAAAATTTAATATGGCGCCACCCATGGGTCCATTTGGAAAAGGCTCTATGGCCAATGACAGTCTGCTGCTGTTGTTACACCCCTGACATTAATTCACTGATAATTGGACTCTGTGGGAGTTAGTGCAGCAAGTTTAAATGCCAGACCTGGTACCTTAGTGATCAACTCCTCGTGCCGCCATATTACCGCAGGAGAGCTTTGCTGGCAGGATGACAGGCACATCAGGTTGCATGTAAAGCATGTGACCTTGGACTCCTCGCATATGACCTATGCACCGTAAGTCACTGTTGTCTGTGTTTTGTGCAGACAGAACTCAGGTAGCTGTCTCTTGTAATAAAGCTCCTCAGGAGAAAGGTCTTGGGTTGCTTGCTTCTGAAACAGTGGCCACAATGGGACCGCAGAAACAAGGGAGGAAATATTTCTTCTTAACCTTTGATTTATACGAACCAAGGGGAACCACTTTTGGAGTATTGTCTCATAATTATTCCTCTGACAAGTCTTGACCGAATGCTGGTGCTTGACTGAAATGAAAATAATTAAAAGGGTAATTTGATGGACTGTTTTTAAAAGTTTTGCTGAAGAAGAATCACATTTCTATGTCTTTATAAACAGCAAATATCTATCGTCACCAGATTCTTAACAGAACGGAGGAACAGAAAGATCTAGGGACGCAGATACATAGATTTTTAAAAGTGCAAGTGGAATAGATAAAACGATAACAAGTAGACAGCTGTGGTGGGGGAGCTAACACTAGAAGAAATGAACAACAAAACAGTTCAAAGGCTTGTGCTAAAGATCCAATTGAAATATTATAAACTTTTTTCTGATATGCTAGCATTCAGAAATGCAAAATTGAATTGCTTTATTCTAGTGGGTGTTTAAATCAAATGAATGTATACTCCTCAACCTTATTTTAAAGCATTGTACATAATCGCTGATGGGTTATTTGAAATACATCACATAAGCAGAATGAATAAGGTGCCAAATTGAATGGAGAAAGTGAATGTGGAGTTGTCAAGCAAGTGGACGACCGTGACTTCTGCCAGCTGTAAATTACTTATGTGCAATAAGTTCAATGCAGCTCCCAGTGGTTATACATCTGGCACAAAATAGTGCTAAATTATCCACAGAGGCGAGAGCAAGAGGTGGAAAAAATCATACTGGTGTAACACAGCATGTGTGATTCTCGATGACGATGCAGGTGTAGTTAGAACATTTCTAACGTTGGAGGTTCTCAGCCCATCGCTGTTCAAGTCCTATTTCTGGACTTTGTGTTCACGGTCTAGGCTGACGCTCTCGTGCAGTAGTGGTGGCTCACTGCAATGTCATTGTTGGCGACATTTGAATTGGAATTAAACCGAGGTCCTTTCTGCTTCTTCAGGTGGATTTTCAAGATCCAATTGTGCTATTCAAAAAGAGAAGAGAGTTTCTCCGAGCAAACAATCAACCGATCAATTGATGATTCATTTTGTACCTTGAGTGCCTCAACAACAACAAGGTTACGTTTGTATTGTGCCTTTCACGACGTGCTAGTGACTGAACCACACTGACGCCGAGTCAGACTGATACCAAATGTACTTACTGAAAAAGTAATCGAGAGAGTTATTTTTTCCACTACTTGAGCAAAACAGACGTGGGGCAAGTTCCACAGAAACAGAAACGTTGAAAAGAGTGGTAAATTTTGACGATGCATAAATAATTGATGGAAAAAANTCTTTTGCTCCCTCATTCATTCATAGCACACTTCCTCAGTGCCGCGTTGTTCCCTCGTTGCACAGGTTTGTAATAATCTGCTCAGAATTGGGTGTGTCTCTGAGTCTTCAAGGCTCTAAAAAACATATTCAGGGAGAATTGATCCAGGACGAGAAGAGCGTAGTACATTTTTGAAACCATCACATTTTTTCATTATAAATTATTTCAAATGATGAGTTAATTGATAATCAAACGTTCAGGTTTTCTTTCAATAAGTTGTTTTTTTTCTACTTCAAATCACGAGGTATAATCACGTTGTATAATTATAATGTCCTTTCCCTTTGATATCCCAGTTCTCCTCCCCTTTCCCTTATCACAAGCACTAGCTGTCCATTATCATGACATTCCCTGTGCAAACAAATATACCCACACAAAGTAGTCCCCTGTAGACCCTGAATATTTAAAGCAAAGACACCAGCAGTCTGTCCCAGCAGGACTTATAAGAGGGAGAAACCTGGGAAACGTGAGATTAAATTAAATGTCACTGTCACTCATTTCTTCAGCTCAAGGAACTGGATGGTCAGAAGGTAGCCATAGTTACACCGCTGTCCAGAATGCAATGTAATGACTGCTGTTATTGGGGAAAGCTAAACCTGCAGGATTTATGTAAGTGGGCTAAGAGAGTAAAAAAGTAAACTTAAGTCATTAAACCCAACAACATATTTCCTCTCCTTACACTTACTCCTAAAACGTTCCTCCTCACTGATTTGACGCAGAACACAGCGTGACGTGATGTAACTGGGAAGCCAAAACAGAAGAGGAAATGTGTGCAAAATGGTAAAACTTTAAAATGAGTGGAAGGACAGAGAAAACCAGGGGTTAACATACAAATCATTAAAAGTGGGAGGGCGTGTTGACAAAGCTGTTAAAAAAAGCTATCAGCATCCTTCAAGCAATGTTTACACTCCTTATTTGGTATTAGACTGCCATTCCCACAACTTATATTCGGAAACCTTTTGGCTTCCTTGCCTTTTTGCTGTGTTTTTATTTTAACTGTGCTGCCAGCAGCTGAACTGTAGGAAAGTGATGCGAGGATCTGAGACCAGTGCACTCATCACTCAGGTAAGCCAATGCTAATAAACTGATCAAATTTACTGATATTCTTAAGGCATTCCTTGCCTTAATTAACACAAGAAACCCTTCAAGGAATCATGCACAATTATAGTGGATGATAAGATGAATACGGTGAAACTATTTTGACATGTCAGGAAAACTAGTAAATTTGACCTAACCAAGAAAGAGCGTTTTATAGATTGGGTATTAGGATATGGAATGCCCTACCAAAACAGTAATTGAAGTACAATCCAATAATAGCTTTTAAAAGGACATTGGATATTTAAAAAGGAAAATATAAAAGGTAAAAGCAAACGGCTGAAGAATGAGACCAAATGCATAGCTCTTACAGAAAGCCGGCAAAGTCAAGATGTGCCTATTTTCTGTGCTGAAACATTCTACGACTCTACGATCAACATTCACTCTGTGTGAAAGATAGATGAAGCCAAAAGTGAACCCAAGCTAAAAAAATAAACTTTCCCTGATCTTAAACAAAAATGTAAAAGATTTTATGACAAAAGATGACAAGGAATGAGAATCAGTTTACAGGTAAATTGCTTAATTTTGAACAAAAGAAATATATTGCGTTCACACTGAATCTGAATCACAGCGTTGTTAGACAATAGAGGTAGTTCAACATCATTTTTTAACATTTAATTTTCATAATTAACTTGTCCAGTTGTTCCATAATTAACTTGCTAAATATTGTTATATTTAGTAAGAGTACGTCAAAGATGTTAAGATTTTCCCAGAATTAACAAAATATATTGACATGCTTTTGTCTCAAAAGTGTAGATGGCCTTAGAATAGGGAGAATGCTACTCATTGCTACTTTAATATGTGCTGCATTTATCCTGGTAAAGGTTATACAGTACTTAGTTTTTTTTTGGTTATACTATGCTGTTTTCTCACACAATGTGGAAATGAGACTGACCTAATAACTCATTAATCACAAAGTCTGAATACCAATCAAGGTGGATTTCAAGCTTCGGCAATACGTCTGTGTGTTCAAAACTAGACTCCAGGTAACACCTAGATAGGCTCAAGGGTTTTGCAAACAGCATATAAAAAATAAAATACCTGTAAATAAAACCTTGCATTTGATATAGTGCCTTATCACGTTGTTGAGGTGTCTCGAAGTGCTTCACAGGTTATACTATAAAGCGGATTGACTAAGTATTTTGTGGGCAAAACGCGGCAGCCAATTTGCACATATGGTATTTATTTTGAGCATACTGCAAGTTACACTAGGCATTGGGTAATGCACGTGAACATGAAATACAGTAAAAAATCTAAGTGGCAATCACTGTCACAAATAGCCCTTTAACAGTTTTTTTTAAAATGCAGCAAAGCCTTATATATACACACAACGCCTGCACTTGAAGCTAAAACTACTGAAAAATAATGCTACAAAAAACAAATACTGGAACTGAATTGTGTGCCTGAAGGTGAACTCCAAATATAGTGCGGAGAACTTTTTTTAAAAAAAAAATCTGCATTAAATGCAAAAAACGTCAATGTGCCAGTCCATAGTTTGGAAACGATGAATGCGTCACCGATGTCATGCATCTTTCAAAGTTGTCAAATAAACATGGCAGATCACTATTGCGCTGATCAAATTGAATCAATATTCTACTGCTTTAAATTAAGTAACACTAGGTAGCAAATGAAAACGTACTTTAAGTAACACAAAACAGTGCAAGACTAATCATTGTGCAAAATTCTGCCTCATCACATACTTCTTTTCTCTGTTTCTTTTTTTTTAGCCTGGGCATCATTGCAGTCCGGGATAGACACAGCAGTGGCAGAGACAGCAGAGCAGATTGTCTCAAGTTTGGACTTGAGGAGTACATCATTTCCTCGTATATTTAGAATTGGGAGAAAGTATGAGCAGAGCATTGGAAGATGGGCGAAGGAGATGGTTGATGGTGGAGCCTGTGCTTGTCCTTTGTCTCCAGGATGATTATGGAATAGGACAATTGGATGAGGTGAGGATGGAGCGCTAGGATTTAGTGAAGTTTAACCCGATCTGGTGGTGGTATGGAGTCAATGATAAGAAACAACAACAACAACAACTTGGATTTATATAGCGCCCTCAGAGCGTTTCACAGTAACGGATCCCGGGGCCGAGCCAGGGGAAGTGGAGGGGAAGGTGACCAAAGGCGTGGTCGAAAAGAAAGGTCTTCAGCAGACGAACTGAGGACTGGGATGATTGGGGAGGGGAGTTTTGTGCGGGTGAGAATGCGGGCGGCAGAGTTTTGAATGATTTGGATTTTATGGATGGTAGTGGATGGGAGACCGGCGAGGAGGACGTTGCAGTAGTCCAGCTGAGAGGTGACAAAGGCATGGACCAGGGTTTCAGCGGCTTTTGGGGACAGCTATTGGCGGAGACGGGCAATGCGTCGGAGGTGATAGAAGGCAGTGCTGGTGAGCGACCAGATGTGCGGGAGGAAGGATAATTGTGGGTCGAACCTGACGCCTAGGTTGTGTACGGGTTCGGAGAGTTTCAGGGGGAGGTCGGGTAGTGGAGGAGGTGAGAGCCGTGAGATTTTAGATGTTGACGAGAGCCAAAGAGTATTGCTTCCGTCTTGTCAACGTTCAGCTGAAGGAAGTTTGCACTCATCCAGCCCCTGAGATCTGACAGGCAGCTGACAGAACATCAGGGGACTGGGGGGGTCGCAAAGAGAGGTGGAAAAATAGAGTTGGGTGTCATCTGCATACATGTGGAAATGTACCTCATGTCTACGGATGACATCCCCAAGAGGGAGCATGTAGATCAGAAAGAGGAGGGGACCAAGGATGGATCCTTGGGGTACCCCGTAGGTGACCGGGTGAGAGCGGGAGGAGGAACGGGAGAAGAAGAAAGATTGAAAATGATCCAATGAAAATAATCTACTAAATGACAGCCAACATAGGTTTCAAAAGGGTATATCTTGACTGACCAATCTCATAGACTTTTTCGAGGACGTGACAGCCCAAATTGACTATGGTAAGTCCTATGATGTAGTACGTGAAGTGGCCAATTTTATTTAGCGGGATTCTTAGCCAGTACACTGGGAAAAACTCCCTTCTCTTTTCGAATAGTGCCCTGGGATCTTTAACAGTCAGAAGGAAGTTTTCATAGTTAACTTGTCCACTGCGGTAGGCTGACACAAATCTCCTATTATGCATCAGATGTATCCCAAGATACCGTTAGACAAGGTAGGAGATTTATGCAGCACCGACAGACATTATGAAGGAGTCAATCAGAATTGGGGAGTTCCGACGGAATGGATTGGACAAGCTAATTATGAAGCCAACTACTGCAGTAGTTGACTTGTCGCTCACTATGTCTTAACAGTGTGAGGCAGCATAAAACACAATTAGATGCAGGTTTATATTGCTAAATTAGTTGAGTTCAGATCCGCAGACTTCATACTCAAGCTGTATAGTGCTCTGGTCAAACTACACCTAGAGTACTGCATACAGTTCTGGTCATTGCGCCATAAGGGAACTCTCCAAGCCCTAGAGATAGTGCAGCGAAGAGCAACAAGGATGACCCCCAGTTTTAGCGGAATGAGATATCAGCAACAATTAGACAATTTAGGGTTATTTAGTCTTGAGAGAAGACGACTCAGAGTGAACCTTATACAGGTGTATATTAATGATTGTACATTAATGCCAAACACTTGACTGATTTGAAAAGCAGTTTGTTGCTTTGATGGGGGGATGGTAGGGTGGATGTTCTGGAAGGATGAGATCGGATGGACTGAAGTGTCTTCTTCATCTCAACTAATCTTGTAAGGTAGCCTGCAGTTGTGTAGGGATAAGCTAGGGAGGTTGGCAAGCAGTGTTGCTGTTGTCAAGCCTGGATAAGAGTCTTGGCAGTCTAATGAGAGGGAGAGGTAGTGGCTTAGGCGGGCAATGTGTTGGGAGTTGAGGATAAAGTTATAATAATAATAATAATCCTTGCATACGGAAAAGCACCTTATCATGTCGAGACATCTCAAAGCTTTTCATAGGATATACTGTAAAGTAGATTGACTGCATATTTTGTGGGCAGCAGGTTTGCGCTCAGCATTGTCCCACATGGAGCCATGGAATGAGTGACCAATTTTTTATTTGAGGGATTGTTGACCAGGACACTGGGAGAGAGAAACTCCCTTCTCTTTTCGAATAGTGCCATGGGAACAGGCATTAGGGACCTCAGTTTAACGTCCCATCCAAAGGACAGCACCTCGGACTATGCAGCACACCCTCAGCACAGCACTGGAGCGTCATCTTAGACTATGTGATTCCAAGTCCTGATTCCAAGGTGAGCGGGTAAGAGTGTGGATGCGGGGTCAGGAGTTTGACTGTGTATTTCGTGGGTGAATGTGGCAGCCAGTGTGCACACAGCAATAATAATATTACAGTATATTCTGTGAAGTGCTTTGAGACGTCTTGAAGATGTGATAAGGTGGTATATCAAATGTAAGGATTATTATTATTATTAACGTGAAATGTGGCAGCCAATCGTGCACAGCAGCGTCCCACAAACAGTGACCATTGAAGTGACCAATTTACTATTTATTTATTTTTTGTTGAGGGATTGTTATCAGCTGCGTGGAGTAAGGAAACTTGCCCAGGGTTTCGCGCAGCCGGGAATCGAACCCAAGTCTCTCGCTTGCGAGGCGAGCGTTCTAACCACTGAGCTACAGGACTCCTACAATATCCCACAAACAGCCATGGAGTGAGTGATCATTTTTTTTTATTTTGGGGGTTATTGGCCAGGACACCGGGAGAGAAAAACTCCCTTCTTTTTTTGAATAAGAGCATGTGTGTGTGTGTGTGTGTGTGTGTGTTGGGGAGAGTGGGGGGGGGGGTTGAAGGACAGTCGAGAACCAGACAAGACACTGCTTTTTTGGGGGGGTCGGCTGGGTATCTGACGCACGCGGAAAGCCATCACCATGCTTAAGAGTATCCAAACCAAACACGTTAATAAATAACCCTTGCATTTGATATAGCGCCTTATCGACGCCTCAAAAGCGCAGAACGTTACTGTAAAGCGAACAGACCGTATATAGCATGCGGTGCGTAACGCGACGGCCAAATTGCGCACAGCGGCGAGCCCTCGCACGGCGGCGGATCGAAATGAGTGAACCGATGACGAGGACGATCATTCGTTTCCCCGTGCCCTCCCCGCCGAGGCGTGGGAACTCCAGAGGCGTTTATTATAATCAGAAATAATTATCATCATCAGAATAATAAGTGATTTAGTATAATTACAATAATGATGATGATTATAACAATTACATTTATAACTTATTGAAATAATAATAACTCTCGCATTTTGACGCGGCGCCTTTGAGGCGTCTCCGAGCGCTTCGTGGAATATACTGTAAAGTGACTTGACCGCATATTTTTTTGGGGGTGTGGTGTGGGGGGGTTGTGGTGTGGGGGTGTGTGTGGTGTGGGTGTATGGTGTGGGGGCTGGTGGTGTGGGTGTGGGGAGGGTGGTGTGGTGTGTGGGGGGTGTGTGGTGTGGGGGGTGGTGTGGTGTGGGGGTGGTGTGGTGTGTGGTGTGTGGGTGTGGGGGGTGGTGTGGTGTGGGGGTGGTGGTGTGTGGGGGGTGTGTGGTGTGGGGGGTGGTGTGGTGGTGTGGGTGTGGGGGGGTGGTGTGATGTGGGTGTATGGTGTGGGGTGTGGGGGTGTGTGTGGTGGGGGTGGTGTGGGGGGTGGTGTGGTGTGGGGGTGGTGTGGTGTGTGGGTGTGGGGGGTGGTGTGGTGTGGGGGTGGTGGTGTGGTGTGGTGTGTGGGGGGTGTGTGGTGTGGGGGGTGGTGTGGTGGTGTGGGTGTGGGGGTGGTGTGGTGTGGGATGTGGGGGGGTGTGTGTGGGGGGTGGTGTGGTGTGGGTGTATGGTGTGGTGGTGTGGGTGTGTGGTGTGGGGGGTGGTGGTGTGGTGTGGGGGTGTGAGTGGTGTGGGTGTATGGTGTGGGGGGTGGTGGTGTGGTGTGTGGGGGTGTGTGGTGTGGGGGGTGGTGTGGTGTGGGGGTGTGAGTGGTGTGGGTGTATGGTGTGGGGGGTGGTGGTGTGGGTGTGGGGGTGGTGTGGTGTGGGTGTATGGTGTGGTGGTGTGGGTGTGTGGTGTGGTGGTGTGGTGTGGGTGTGGGGGGTGGTGTGTGGTGGTGTGGGTGTGGGGGGTGGTGTGGTGTGGGTGTATGGTGTGGGGGGTGGTGGTGTGGGTGTGGGGGTGGTGTGGTGTGGGGGGTGGTGTGGTGTGGGGGGTGGTGTGGTGTGGGTGTATGGTGTGTGTGTGGGGGGTGGTGTGGGTGTATGGTGTGGGGTGGTGTGTGTGTGGGGGGTGGTGGTGTGGGTGTGGGGAGGGTGGTGTGGGTGTGGGGGGTGGTGTGGTGTGTGGGTGTGGGGGGTGGTGTGGTGTGGGGTGGTGGTGTGGTGTGGTGTGTGGGGGGTGTGTGGTGTGGGGGTGGTGTGGTGGTGTGGGTGTGGGGGTGGTGTGGTGTGGGATGTGGGGGGTGTGTGTGTGGGGGTGGTGTGGTGTGGGTGTATGGTGTGGTGGTGTGGGTGTGTGGTGTGGGGGGTGGTGGTGTGGTGTGGGGGTGTGAGTGGTGTGGGTGTATGGTGTGGGGGGTGGTGGTGTGGTGTGTGGGGGGTGTGTGGTGTGGGGGTGGTGTGGTGTGGGGGTGTGAGTGGTGTGGGTGTATGGTGTGGGGGGTGGTGGTGTGGGTGTGGGGGGTGGTGTGGTGTGGGTGTATGGTGTGGTGGTGTGGGTGTGTGGTGTGGGGGGTGGTGGTGTGGTGTGGGTGTGGGGGGTGGTGTGTGGTGGTGTGGGTGTGGGGGGTGGTGTGGTGTGGGTGTATGGTGTGGGGGGTGGTGGTGTGGGTGTGGGGGTGGTGTGGTGTGGGGGTGGTGTGGTGTGGGGGGTGGTGTGGTGTGGGTGTATGGTGTGTGTGTGGGGGTGGTGTGGGTGTATGGTGTGGGGTGGTGTGTGTGTGGGGGGTGGTGGTGTGGGTGTGGGGAGGGTGGTGTGGGTGTGGGGAGGGTGGTGTGGTGTGGGGGTGTGGTGTGTGGGTGTGTGTGGGGGGTGGTGTGGGTGTATGGTGTGGGGGGTGGTGGTGTGGGTGTGGGGGTGGTGGTGTGGTGTGTGGTGTGGGGGGTGGTGTGGTGGTGTGGGGGGTGGTGTGGTGTGGGTGTATGGTGTGGGGTGTGGGGGGGTGTGTGTGGTGTGGGTGTATGGTGTGGGGGCTGGTGGTGTGGGTGTGGGGAGGGTGGTGTGGTGTGTGGGGGGTGTGTGGTGTGGTGGGTGGTGTGGTGTGGGGGGTGGTGTGGTGTGGGGGGTGGTGTGGTGTGTGGTGTGTGGGTTTGGGGGGTGGTGTGGTGGTGTGGGTGTGGGGGGTGGTGTGGTGTGGGGGGTGGTGTGGTGGTGTGGGTGTGGGGTGGTGGTGTGGTATGGGGGGTGGTGTGGTGTGTGGTGTGTGGGTGTGGGGGGTGGTGTGGTGGTGTGGGTGTGGGGGTGGTGTGGTGTGGGGGTGGTGTGGTGGTGTGGGGTGGTGGTGTGGTATGGGGGGTGGTGTGGTGGTGTGGGTGTGGGGGTGGTGTGGTGTGGGTGTATGGTGTGGGGTGTGGGGGGGTGTGTGGTGTGGGGGTGGTGGTGTGGTGTGGGTGTATGGTGTGGGGAGGGTGGTGTGGTGTGGGGGTGTGAGTGGTGTGGTGTGTGTGGGGGGTGTGGTGTGTGTGGGGGGTGTGGTGTGGTGTGGGTGTACGGTGTGGGGGGGTGTGTGTGTGGGGGGTGGTGTGGTGTGGGTGTATGGTGTGGGGGTGTGTGTGTGTGGGGGGTGTGGGTGTGGTGTGTGTGGGGGTGTGAGTGGTGTGTGGGGGGTAGTGTGGTGTGGGGGTGTGTGTGGTGTGGGTGTATGGTGTGGGGTGTGGGGGTGTGTGTGTGTGGGGGGTGTGGGTGTGGTGTGTGTGGGGGTGTGAGTGGTGTGTGGGGGTAGTGTGGTGTGGGGGTGTGTGTGGTGTGGGTGTATGGTGTGGTGTGGTGTGGTGTGGGGGTGAGTGGTGTGGTGTGGGGGTGTGAGTGGTGTGTGGGGGGTGGTGTGGGGGGTGGTGTGGTGGTGGGGGTGTGGGTGGTGTGGTGGTGTGGGGGTGTGAGTGGTGTGTGGGGTGTGGTGATGTGAGGGGGGTGGTGGGGGGATGGTGGTGGTGGGGCATAACCATGTGTTTGTATAATATATATGGTTGGAGGAGGGAGGGAGGGAGGGTGCGGGTGGGGTTTGGGGGAGGGGGGGGGGAAGGGGTGGCTGTACATGGCCTTTAACCTCCCCTTCTTCTTCTCCTCCTCCTCCTCCTCCTTCCCCCCGCCCCCCTTCCCCTTCCCACGGGAGCCGCCGATTGGTCCGCCGCCTGCCGTCTCCTCCAATCGCGGCGCTCGTTGCTGCCGGGTTGCGTGCGTGCGTGCGGTGCGTTGCGTTGCGTGCGCGTCCGCCCCGTCCGTGCGTGCGTGCGTGCTTACGTACGACCCGGCCCGGCCCGTACGGCTTTCGCGTGGTGCTGGTGGAGGAGGAGGAGGAGGAGAAAGGGGAGGGGGGCGCGTGGGGTGAAAAACACACACACACACATACACACACAACCCCTAAACCACCACCACCACCACAACAACAACAACAACACCCCCCAAAACGCAGAGAGAGAGAGAGAGAGACTTCGGGGCCTTCGTTGAAAATAGAGACGGGGGAGTGGAGGGGGAATTTATAGATATATATATATATATATCTCAACGATGGAGAAGACAGAGGCTCGTGAATAAGTTCGCGTTTAACCCACTACCTCAGGCAGGTCTCGTGTGTGTATATATATATATAGAGAGAGAGAGAGAGTGAGTGAGTGAGAGCCGCGCCGCTCCTCCTCCCCCTCCCCCTCGCGGGCCTGAGGGCCGCTTGTGACGTTGCCGCAGTAACGGTCGCCCGTTCCGACTCCCGCGTTCAAAAAGGTGCGACCGCACGCGCGCCGCCGCCGCCGCCGCTCCTCCCCCACCCCCCCCCCCCCCCCCTCCCTCCCTCCCCACCGCCCGCCCGCCCGCCCGCCGCCATGAGCTGCCTCAATCTCGAGCGCTTCCGTTACCACAAGACAGGAGAGCGGCTCGAGCCCAGGCCCGGCGAGCGGGGCCGCTCCCGAGCTGCCGCTGCCGCTTCTTCTTCATCATCATCTTCTTCTTCTTCTTCTTCTTCTTCTTCTTCTTCTTCTTCTTCTTCTTCTTCTTCTTCTTCTTCTTCTTCTTCTTCTTCTTCTTCTTCTTCTTCTTCTTCTTCTTCTTCTTCTTCTTCTTCTTCTTCTTCTTCTTCATCATCGTCGTCGTCGTCGTCATCATCGTCACCGCTTCCGCCGCCGCCGCCGCCATCATCATCATCATCACCGCCTCCGCCACCGTCGTCATTACTCGGCCACGAGGAGAGTGACTCCGGACCCCCTTCGCCACCTGCGCACGGGGAAGGGGAGGAAGAGGAGGAGGAAGAAGAAGAAGAAGGAGGAGGAGGAGAAGAAGAGGAAGAGGAGGAGGAGGAGGACGCCTGCGAACTCCCTTTGCCATCACAGCCCAAGGACCACACGGCGGCAGCAGGTGAAGTGGTCTGGTCTTGGAGGCCCTCCTGACCTGAAAGGCGCTCCATCAGTGCATGTTGTTGTTGTTGTGGTGGTGGTGGCGGCGGTGGTGGCGGTGGCGGCGCCGCAGCTGCGCTCCACGTCACGTCCCACAAAGTAGAACGGTCGATTCGCCTTCCGGTAATATCCCGCGAAGCGCTCGGAGAGAGGGGGCAAAGACGCGATGGGGCGGCGGTATCAAAATGCAAGGATTTATCATTCCCTTTTTTTTTCACTGTTAGTGTGATCATTGTTATCGTTCCATCGCCTCTCGAAACCCAGCATCACCCCGATGAACCTCACCGCCCGCTGCCGTGAACCCCCCCACCGCCACACCGCCACACCCACCCCTGCTCACTGCTGGCACAATCGACCAGTCTCTCTCCTGAGACTCTGACACGCCGCAGGCCACCAAAACCCTCATACCCGCACGCGCTCGTGACATCCAGGCTTGACTATGCAAACTCCCAGCTTCTCCCCTCCGTGGGCCCGCCCGGATCATCCAGAACTCTGCAGCCCGTCTCCTCGCCCGCACGAGGCTCCTTGACCCTATCATCCCCATCCTCGGCCAACTCCACTGGCTTCCTTCCCTTCACCCACAGGATACGATTCAAGATTTTGGTCCTCACCTTCAAAGCTCTCCGGGGTCTCACTCCCCCCCCCCCCCCCCCCCCCCCCAGCCTCCCAACTCTGCGACCTCCTGACAAACATCGTACCCTCCATTCCATCATTTGTGGCTGTGCTTACAGCCACTATGTCCCAAAACTCTGGAACACTCTTCCTCTATCCTTTTGCTTTGCCCCTTCCTTCCTCATCTTCAGATCGCGCACGATGACCTTCCTCTTTGGCATTTGACACAGTTGATCACGCCATCCTCCTCCACCACCTCATCTCCCTCATACACCTTAGTGGCACTGCACTCGGAGTCCTACTTAACAAACCGCCAACAAAATTACATTTATAGAGCGCCTTTCATGTCGGGAGAACGTCCCGAAGCACTGAACAGTCAGGTGTCGGGGCCCGAGCATGGGGGAGGGGTGGGGTAGGGGTGAGGGAAGGCAGAGAGGTGGGAGGGAGACCAAAGGCACGATCGAAGAGAAGGGTCTTGAGACCGGCCTTGAAGGTGGCGAGGGAGGAAGCGAGGCCAAGGGACCGTGGGATGGGGTTCCAGAGTGTGGGGGCAGAGAGGCTGAAAGCCCGGCCACCGATGGTAGGGCGGGTCGGGCGGGAGACATGGAGCAGCCCGGAGCTCGCTGAACGGAGGGAGCGGGCAGGTTGGTAGGGAGTCAGCAGGTCAGAGAGGTAGGAGGGGGTGAGGCCATGGATGGCCTTGAAAGTGAGGATGAGGATCTTGAACTCGATCCTCTGGGGGATGGGGAGCCAGTGGAGTCGGGCACAATACATCTCAGCAAATGTTTTTTCCTCCCGCCCCTGCCCGGTGATCCGTGGGGTACCCCAAGACTTCATCCTTGGCCCACTTCATTTCCTTATCTACATGCTTTCTCTTGGCGATGTCATCCACAGACATGGCATCAACTTCCACAGCTATGTGGATGATACCCAAAACTACTTCTCCTCTTCCAGCTGCGATTCCCAGTCTGCTGATTTCCTGTCAGAGTGTTTGACAGACATCAATGCCTGGATGAGCGCAAATTTTTTTCTGCAGCTGAATGTCGGCAAGATGGAAAACGATACTCTTTGACTCCCGTCAATGTTTTCTCACATGCAGGTCTGAACTTCCTCAGTCTCTTGAGCTCTTCCTCAGACTCTCCGAACCCGTGTGCAACTTGGGCATCAAGTTCAATCTTCAGCTTTCCTTTCTGCCCCACATCCGTTACCTGACCAGGACCGCTTTTTTCCACCTCTGTCACATTGCCAACTAATGCCAAGATGTCCTTATTGTAAATGGGGATAATCAAACATTTATAATATAATTTATCATTGCAAAATAACTTAGGAAACAGCAAAAGATACAAATTCACTCTTTGAAAGAATATCTGCTGGTTCAGGGTAGACAGCATTATAATTAAACCATACAGACTAGATGGTCACAGGTTTGCTTCTTGGCTCTGTGATGAATTAGTTGATCTCAGCTGGTTAGTATATGGTGGACGGGCTGCAAGAGCCCATGTATTTTTGGCCTGGGGAGGGGGGAACATTACTCAGTGTTCCTGCTGGTTGGATACTGGGTGAGAACAAGTTTAGGTTCCGCTATCATGCACTCCACAGTTTAATAATAATAATCCTGGCATTTGATATAGCATCTTATTATGTGTAAAACCCATTGTCTATAGAATTAGCTTCAAAGTGCAATTTATAATTTGGGAAATGAAACAAAACAGGTTCTGTGTTGTGAAAATCCTTCAACCCTTGTACAACAGCATTCTGCTTTTGATTGCTAATTTTTTTTCCAAAAAACCCTCCTACCTTTCCTCTAGATTTAGTGACCAGTATACCAGAGACACCAGAAGCAAAACGGTCAGGTATTTTATCATATTTCCGGAGATGTGAGAAAGGAGTCCATTTTATAGACTCGGAATCTGACAATGAGGAATTGAACCATAAAAGTTTGTCTAGGACTGAAGTGACTATGCGGCCAAAAAGATGGATTCAAAAAATGTAAGTAACTGTTTTATCACTTTCCGTTCCCCAGGAAAATAATTTTTTGGAGCAGGGAATTTATCTTCATACATTGTAATCATGGAATCTTCAGTGTTAATTTATGCTTAAAGGTGTTTTAGTTTTGAGGGTATCAACACTAGTAGCTTAGTTTGCTTGAAAGTTCCCACTTTGTTGTAGTTCTTTCTTATTCTTGAATGAAATGCATTACTGTTGAAAATGTTAAATTAGATCTAATTTAATTTGGTTATCTGATTACACTGTAGAATATTTTTGTATTGGTGTTTGGATTTGTCTAATGCTGTTAAAATGCATCCGTTTTTACATGGAGTATTGTCACCGAACCGGTGCGCAACCTAGGCGTCAGTTTCGACCGACAGCTTTCTTTCCTTCCCCCACATTTGTTCCTGACCGGGATCGCCTTCATGCACCTCTGTCACGTTGCCTGCCTCCAACCATACCTTATCCCAGACACAGCCGAAACACTCATCCATGTGTTCATCACCTCCCACTTTGACTATTCAAATGTCCTACTCGATTGGCTCGAGTGGCTCCAACCCGCTGCATGTCTGTCGTACCCTCCATTCCACCATTGGTGGCTGTGCTTACAGCCACTATGTCCCGAAACTCTGGAACACTCTTCCTCTATCCTTTCGCTTTGCCCCTTCCTTCCTCATCTTCAGATCGCGCATGATGACCTTCCTCTTCGACCGTGCCTGCGGTTACCTCCCCACCCGGCTCAGCTTTGTCCTCTGCCACTGTCAAGCGCAGTGGGACGCTACGCTGTGTTAGGGGAGCTATATAATTGCAAGTTGTTGTTATTTATGATGAAATTCTACAGTCTCTCAATTATACATAATGTAAAGTGGAAGGTGCAAATTCCCCTCTTCCCTCATGAAAAAAGTAAAAATGTGTTCTGCTTGTATCGAGACAAATGTTTACACACACTTGTATTTGCACAGTCGAAGGTAGATGTGTGACACTTAAAATCTCATTTTAATTTTACACATAAAATATACATTCAATTCACTTTACAGTATATTCTGTGAAGTGCTTAGAAACGTCTTGAAGATGTGATAAGACACTATATCAAATGCAAGAATTATTATTTATTATTACAAGTAACAACTCTTGAAAGCTGTAATTTTATAGTACATCTGTATATTCATAGATTGTGTTATATTTCACTGCACTGGAAAGTAAAACATTAAAGTATCAGTTCTTAGAAGTAGTTTTTTTCCCAACAACCAAAATAACCTACAATAAATCTTCTGTTTTGAAATGGATATTTTAACCTCAATGCCCTTAGGAGTAATAAATCATACAGATAAACAAATGTGTCCAAACTTAACGGAGCCGATAATGATCATTCTTGGTATATCTCAAGACATGCCTTCAAAAGAAACATGCAATGGGGACCATTACATGTTGGCGCGGTGGGGAGAAGGTGAAAATATCAGGTGCTTGTCAGACAGTGTTCTCCATGATAAGCTGTTTAGCTGGTTAAACTCCAGCAGTGCCCAAAAGCATTCTGATATTCCCAGGCTTTGATACTTAACAACCTGTTCCAAATACCCCTGTAATTAACTAGGCTGGGCGCGTCCTTCCAAGGAGAGAGCATACACATTCTATTTCCAAATACCAGTTCGTCAAATTAGATTTTTATGGGTAAGAGCAGAAAAAGAAATTATCGGTGGGGGAAACGGGAGAAATGAGAATTGCACCGACTTTTTTAAAATTATTGTTTGAAGGTAAACCATTTCCTTTTCTAATCTCCCACAATTTGTATCCGCTCTGTCTGAAGTGGCTATATTGGGATGTGAGAATAACCAGGGTATGTGATGTAGCCATTAGTTAGCAGAATAAGGAACCTAGGGTTGTGGGTCACTGAATTTTACTGCCGCTTGAGTTAGCACATTGCTGGTGCACTTTACTCTGCTCTGATTACTCTGTGGGCCTTCAGAATACAGAAATTGCCAATATGGATCTATGGATTTTTCCATTGTTACAGGTCTGCCCTTGAGATTTTTATTGCTAGGAATGTTTTTAAACAAGATATAGCTTCAGCACTTTGCAAACGATTATGAGGATGTGAGAGTAGTTACACTGTCCGATTTGGGAGAGAAATTTATTTTCTTTTTACAAATATTAAACTGAGCCTTGAGCGTGTCAAAGATGCACCCAAGAGGATGCATTGTCACTCATTTCACTTCTCTGCCCAAGGTCAGGGATATTTGGCATCTTAATTTAGCAGAAGGAGGAGTTGTATATTTAGTTCCAGGACAAATATGATAGCTGTAGCTTGTGCTTTGAATATTCACAAGCGTATATAGTATATTCACTTTACAGTATGTTCTGTGAATTGCTTTGAGACATCTCAAAGACGTGATGAGGCATTATATCAAATGCAAGGATTATTATTATTTGAATGAAAAATGAACTTCATAGCCACTTTGATCCATCTCATCGTTCTGGAATGCAACCCCTTTCCATTAAACTGTTTTTTGTTGAATTAAATGTCCTAATTCCAACCACCATCTTGTTATATCATTCTTAGTGGTTGATCAAATATATAATTTCTGATGTCTGTCATAAGATTGACCTTCACAATCTGACTATCTGTCTTCCAGAAATGGTGCTGCTGACTTTGAATCGGAGGAGGAGGAGGAAGAGATGCAACTTACTCCTAAAACAAATGGATCTTCTCTAAACTATAGTAGCTCATCCCATTTAAATGTCAATTTAGGTGACTCTGCTCTTACAAAACTACGAAAACTGACTGAGCTTTTCCCACATAGAACCAGTGCTGAACTAATGCAGGTATGTAGAATGGGTACAGTATGCAAATGTTGACTTTTAATGAGTTATGAACCATTAAATATTTGCAGGTGGAATTCTCTGGTTGCTCAGTGTTAATGACACCATGTATTGCGGCACTGAGCCTTAAAAGTCAGGAAGGTTCTAGCAGATATGATTCCTCTGCTGAGGCTTCTCATCTATGGGATGGTAGTTTAAAATTCATCTCAATATCATTCGACTCAGAGTTGTTACTGTCTGAAATTTTTACACAGAGAGTTGTTACGGTCTGGAACGCACTGCCTGAAAGGGTGGGTGGAAACTGATTCAATAACAACTTTCAAAAAGGAATTGGATTCCTTTCGACCATGCCTTTGGTCACCTTCCTCCCCCTCCCCCTGGTTCGACCCCGGGATCCGTTACTGTGAAGCGCTCTGAGACGCCGTCCGGCGTGGAGGGCGCTATATAAATCCAAGATGTTGTTGTTGGATAGATTCTCGAAGAGGAAAAATTTGCAAGGATATGGGGAAAAGAGCAGGAGTGTCGAACTGATTGGGTTGCTCTTCCAAAGATGGGCCAAATGGCCTCCTTCTGTGCTGTAATAATCTGCGACAGGACCTTGGTTTAATGACTTATACGAAAAACAGCACCTCCAACAATGAATACACCCCCAGCACGACGAGTTTTGTGGTGCTCATATCTTCATTTTGTTCTTTCTGGTACTTGAACCCAAGGAGGGATACTATTAACTTTTGTGCAACAATTGAAAGTAAAGAAAAATGACACTGAGATAAAAACTGCTGCCACCATTTGAGCCATTATTTTTCCATAAGCGGAATCAATAACGTAATTCAGTGTCAGTGTAAGTAGATACTGTGTCATACAGTTCTGATCAAATGAAATACCCCTTGACTTGCATGTTCTCTTGGATCAAGTGAAATGTCCCTCGACTAAGCCTGAAGGTTCTTTGCCTAGTATGCTTTAGGAACTTTTCAACCCAGCCAGATACAATATGACTAGCAAAAACAGGAATCGCTGGGAACACTCAGCAGATCAGGCAGCATCTATGGAGAAAGGAAAGTGAGTCAACGTTTCGGGTCCACGACTTTGTCAGAACCGTTCTTTCAAGAAATTAAGTTAGGTTTCTTTACTTATAACCTGGGCCAATAGAAAAGTTCTTAAATATTCGCCCCCCAAATTACGGCGTGCTTTGGAAGTCTTGCGGGAAATTGCGGAGAGCTTGCTGAATTTTGCGGGGGTTGATTGGTGCTGTTGAGAGATGTGTTTTGCTGCTAACCCTTTATTTTTTCTCTTCTCACTCTTAAAAACTAAACCTGAAGAAACACATCATAGATTATTGGAAGAAACAATTTATTAATGTTTTTTTCAACAAAAACAGAACACCACCTTTCAAAAGATGCAAAAGTACAGTTTCAACACAGTTTGCAGAGAAATTAAAATTTTCAAATCAAATTTTTACAGAAACAAACAAAAAATTGTCAGCCAAAAGTTCAGTATTAGTTAAATTTTAACATGAGAAGAATCTTTATATTTTCTTCTGTAGGCTTTGTCTGATATCTTTGAGGAGGTCTGCATAAACAGAAAATGATCTTTCAACGTCAGCTGTGCTCAAAAAATGTAACTTTTTGCAATTTTAGCAAGTTTCACAAGTGGCTTAGGCCGAGCTCCCCACCATGCTGCTATTTGTGGTTAGCTGGGATATTTTCTCCAGCTGCTTTATAAGCATGCCATTCGAAGTTTTAAATAGTTGAAAGGGAAGGAATCACATTACTATATAAGTCTTTTTTGGCATCCATTGTTGCTAGCTGGCGAGGATCAAAAATACAAACTGCTTTATAGGTAGCAATTGACGGATGCTTATTCAAAATCAGGCCCATCTTTTCACTGCGGTCTTGTATGATTCTCTGGGAAAGGTTGACACATGCTTCTCATTCTCAGAACAGGCTGCAAACTTTTCCACTGTCTTTGGAAATCAATAAACAAATGTAATTTTTTGCACCCATAAATGCAAATTGTGGCTCTGAGGCACAGATGTTTCCTGATGTTCTTCAGTGAGTTTTATGAGCTCAGATGAGTGCTCTGTGACAAAGGTTGCTTGGGCTTGCAACTCTGCAGTGTTATTGTTCAAGAGTGTTTTAATTTTTTTCACTGAGCCCTCTGATGTAATTCCTCAAAGTAATTCTGCCAAAACAGGCAAGTACACATACAAATATTCAACAGCCTTCACTCAGGAGCACCAACGCGTTTGAACAGCAAAGACTGGCATTTGTAGTTTAATTTTATCCTTCATCTTCATAAATTCCAAGTACTGATGCCGGCACAATAGACTTTGGCAAAGGACTTTCTTAACCACAGCAACCACTGCGTTTAAGTCCTCCAATATAATAGGCTAAATTTCCAAAATCAAGTTTAGAAGACGGGCAATGCGTGTAATATGTATTGCGTTTGGAAACAATCCCGACAGAATTGTGTTAACTGCTTTGATCATATAGCTTGGACTGTCTGTGGCAACTGCAAGCACTATCAAAGTTAACCATTTCTACATTTAAGACTCTTAGAAGAGCTTGTGATACAGTGGCATGGTTGACTCGCTGCAAGAATTCTACTCCAATAAGAAGAGGCTTCCGACAGCTTTCTGCAGTGTCTGTGTTAGCACTGCCAAAACACTGCGCCCACTGGAATCAGTGGTCTCATCCAGAAACAAGTACACATCCATGTCCTCAACATGTTTCTTCAAAAATGCTTCATGCTCAGGAATAAGCTCCTTCAAGTATGTATTACAAAGCTGTGATGGTGTTGGAGTAGTCCCACCCTGTTTTGTGTACTTGCATAAAAACTCTTGGAAGGCAGGAGCTTTTTCAAGCAGCTTATCGATAGTCAAACACTGCACAAAGTTCAATATGAATTCTTTCTTCTCCATAGATGATTCAGTGACTCTAGAGAAGCAGGTTGTCAGAGCAAAATACTGCAGATGCTGAAAATCTGAAACAAAAACAGAAGTCGCTGGGAACACTCAGCAGGTCAGGCAGCAACTACGGAGAAAGGAAAGTGAGTCAACGTTTCGGGTCCACGACCCTTCGTCAGAACTGGGACATGTTGGGAGGAAACATGCCCCAGTTCTGATGAAGGGTCATGGACCCAAAACGTTGACTCACTTTCTCCATAGATCCTGCTTGACCTGCCAGGTTGTCAGAGGAAGTTGTCTTAGAGATCCACCTAAGAAAGGAAAAACTAGAAATTTATCTTCATGATGCATCTGTCATTAGAAACGTTCTGTCTATTTGTTTTTGTCTGCTGTGGTTTTATGTCCTTTTAAAATTCAATCAAAAACCAGGGAGATTAACTTTTGTAATCATACCAATTAAGATTTTCTTTCAAAATTAACGTGAAAGCAGATAATGATGCATTTTCATTATGTATGTATGTATATCAAAAGTATTTGACCTTCATTTTTGTTCTTTATTGTCGCTGCCTTGCATTCACAATGTTTCCAAGATTTCATGCGCTCGTGTGAATGTGGCAAAACAACTGCCCTCCTGCTTCATAAAGGTCACCTGGATAGAGTACAATTCTATCTGAGGAACAGACGGAAAATGAGACGTACTGTCTCTGTTTCCTCACGGGATTTCCAAAAACATTTGGACATTTTTGTATTGTACAACCTAAAAAGGGAAACAGCTCTGATTAAAACTATAGGTATATATTTCCTGAAAATGTAGTTATGTTTAAAATACTAAATATTTGAATAGTACAGCACTTATCAAAAATTTGTCGCAGTAGTGTGACGCAACTGTTTTTCCTATCGAGAGTTACTCACCAGCGAAGTCAATTTTCCGCACATGCTGTTTCCGCGATCCCAAAATTCCTCGCATTCGTGACGGCAGCCGCTCCAGCTATGGTAGCCGCGTTGAGCAAACAGCGCAAGAGACTTGGGGCTAGCGCACTGTGTGTAAAGGTTAGTGCCCGAGGGGCTGAGTGTAGAGGGGATTTTAGCAGGCGAGGCTCGTTGTCACGGAAAAAATGCACCCGCACTTTCCCATTGGCCCAGCTTATAACTTGTCTATAAAGTCACTTTATCTAAAATTTGGAAAATACAGGGAGATCCACCACTGATCTATTGAGAACTGCAAAGCTTGTTAACTGTACCTTATACACAGTAGCTTGCAAAATGTAAAGAATTTTGCCCACAAAAATATACAATCAATTCACTTTAGAGTATATTCTGTGAAGCGCTTTGAGACGTCTCGAAGACGTGATAAGGCGCTATATCAAATAAATGGATTATTATTGTTTATGCTACAGTGCTTAATACACAGCCAATTTAGGACGATGATGGCTATGATTGTACAAATGGTGTCAGCATGTTGTACAGGAGAGTGGTCATTTTGTATGGATGACTAAATGTATGATGCAATTGCATTTCTGTGTGCGTAAGGGGCATATTTGCTGCTGTAAATTCTAAGAAAGGCAAACTTCATTTAATCCTTTGTTTTTTCGTATTGCACAAAATGCTCGTCATTGATGAGCTGCAGGCAGAGGTGATTGGAGGCAATTATTGTGGGTTGAATATTTCATTTGACATCTGAGATTGATTTGTTTGCAATAAGGAGGTTTAATGGGATTAAAAACTCTCTTACACTTCTTCCTTTTCATTTCCATAAGTTAGATTTAACCTATATCCTGAACAAAGGTGACATTTCTGCAAGTGAGTTTTTGGGAAGATGAACTCTGCATCCTGTAATGCTTAAAATACATTTTCAGACATTGAAGTTTAACACTTAAAATTAAGTGTCTCTGCTAGATCTTATTTATGTACAAAAGTATTTGGAAATTAATTATTCAAATCTATTTTTTTCCTAAATTAGACATTTGGAGGAATCAATATATAATAGTTTAACGTATTGATGTAGTAAACTGATTGTGGGAGGATAAATGAAAATGTATGTACTGTATTGTATATATTGTATGGAACATGATTCTGTTTTAAAATGTTCTACTTCTTACGCTCTGCATCAAGGTAATTGAATCAACAAGCACACTGGATGGAGCTGTAGCTTCAGGATTAATCTTGTTTGGAGAAGAAGGTATGACCTCTTTCACATATCTGTACTCCAAGACATACTACCCATGTGAAGGGCGCTATATAAATGCAAGTTGTTGATGGTTGTGATTTTTTAAAATATAGAAATGAACTAAAATAAATCCCCTTTGTGTGTTAAGTTGCACAGGAATCTTTTTAATGAGAAAAATAATAATCCTTGCATTTGATATATAGCCTTTCATGTGGGTAAGATCTCAAAGTACTTACGATCTGCTATAAATTGTAGTGGGACGTCCTCCCAACGTGAAAGGCGCTATACAATTGTAATCTTGTTGTTATTGTAGTGACTGTATTTTTGGGGGTGAATGCAGCAGCAAGTTTGCACGCAACAATGTCCGCACAGCAGTGCGCCACAAACAGCCATGAACTGAATGACCAATTGTATCTAGGGAATTGTTGGCCTGGGCTGGGAGAAACTCCCTTATATTTTCCAATAAGTGCCAAGCTGATCTCTTAACATCTATCTGAACTTCAGACAGGATTTGGGTTTCATGTTTTATCCCAAAGTTGACTCCTCCAACTATGTAGCACCTCCCCCACCACAACATTGGAGAATCAACCTAGATTTTGTGTTCAAAGTACCAACATGGGGTTTTGTACACACAGCCTTCCGACTCAGAGGTGAGAATGCTACCAACTGAGCCAGGTAAATTTAGTGCTGCTTTGGAGTTAGATCTCCAGCTGAGAGGAAGTGCTTTACGTTCTCCAAAAGAGATGTTTCACTATCCATCATTAGTGACAAAATTCTACTAATGAAGACTGAAGTGTTTCTTGGTTTTTCATCACTTTTTAATAAAGTCTGACATCCATTTTCAAAGCTACAAGAAATAAGAAACATTTGAAGGGTTCGTGTGCAACATATTGCCATTTAGGGCATTAAACTTTATTGAAAGATCTTGAATTAATAATCCAAGATTTATTGGTTGAACATTTAACAGTGTGCACTTTTGCAAAATAATCTCGTAAATGTTTTTTTCAATTATTCTGAAGAATGTCAAAAGAATTTCTCTCTTTTTAGGAATGGTACCTGGAATTGAAGTTTTTCCGTAATCATATGCTTTTCTAAAATTAGTTAGTTCGGGTGAAAATGCAAATGTACTTGCTAAGTAAAATATTAGCAATAACAAAATCCTTGCATTTGGTGCAGCACCTCATAATGTTGTCAAAATATCTCGGGAGAGTTTCAGGATATCAGGCGGGTTCAGTAGGTAGCACACTAACGTTTGAGTCTTAATATTTTGGGTTTAAGCCTCGTGTCTGGACTTTGAGGTCACAGTGTAGGCTGATACTTCAGTGTAGTGCTAGGGAAGCTGCATTTTCATTTGGATGAGACTTTAAGCAAGGTCCCATCTGCCTGCTCAGGTTGATGTTAAAGATCCCATGGCACAGTTGGAAAAGAGAATGGAGTTTCTCCTGGTGTGCTGCCAACGTTCTTCCCATACACCCCAAAAAAGTCATTCACTTCAGGGGTGTTTGTGGAACATTGATGTGTGGAAATAGGCATTCACTCTTGTCTACAAATAACAGTTACTATAATTTAATGTAAAATCATGTGAAGCTGTTTGAGATGTTTTAATGCTGTGAATGACTGGTACATGAAATGCAAACATTGTTTTATAGCTTATATCTTAATTGGATTGTGCTCTTGTATCTTTAAAATAATTAGTCTCTTGTGCTTGCAATGGTTAGACAGGAAAGATTACAGCTTTTTTAAACACCTACCAAAACAGCATTGTTTTGATGTGTTTGTGCATTCAATTAACACTGCAGTTTGCTGGAGGCATATGTCAAAGTGCAGTGCCCCAACTTGTTCACCTTAAGTGTTTTTTTTATTGACTATATGTTCCAAATTGACAGATGTTCACTCTTCCAGTTAAAATTCAAATACACCTTTCTTTAAAAGCGGTTAAACTCATTTATTTGCTTTGAAAAAACACTCTTAAGTTGCACGGAATATAGTTGCCTTTTAAGCTTATCAAATTTCATCGCTGTACAAATAAGTTTTCTAATCTGATTGAAGTTAACTTTCTTCAAGAGCTTTCCTATTAAGGATTATTTAATTGACTGATTTTATTCGTAAGTACAAAAGACCTGATTAAAAAGGTGTTGCAATAATTTAATATGTCAGATTGGTCCTTATTTTATCCTTTAAGACCTTTTGCCAATCTGAAAAGGTGTACATTTAAAGCTATGAACTCATTTGTCTTAGTAATTTCCAGAAATATCAGTATCTTTCTTAAAGGCTACCAAGGATGATCAATTGCATATCTTTTCTCAAAGTCTCAAGATATTGGCCATTTGGTGTAAGCAAGAATACAGTAAAAACCCTCAGTATCTGAGTCTCTGACTTGGGTTATCTGGAATTTTAATCTAGCCAGACACCAAAAATTAAAATAATAATAAATAATAATAAAAAATTCTCCAGGCCAAAAAATCCTGTGATCCCATGTGTAGACACCTGTTAACCCCAAAACTCTTCTAGCAGTGCCAACGCCTTGCTTAGTGACCCACGCGATCCCCACAGCTTCCCGTCTCACTGTCCTTTCTCTGGTACCCAGTTGTCCACCTGAGCAACTTCTTTGATTTACAGCACTAGAAATGCATATCCAGTGCTGTAAATACATTGTCAGCATTGTAATACACTTAGGCGGAAATTCCGTCTCGCTGGATCGGATCTCCTCCCAATTAGGCCGGCTAGCAGGGCTTTGTTTATCTGTATTGGGAAGAATGTGTACTTTTCATGTGAAAGTTCCTTGAAATGTGAATAAATTGTTTTATAATTATAAATGCACCTCAACCTTAGTTATGCTCTAGTTCAGTTCACTTCAATCCACGACTGTTTGTGGGACATTGTGGTGTGCAAATGGCGGGGTAGGCTTGAGGGGCTGAATGGCCTACTTCTGCTCCTAATTCCTATGTTCCTATGTACTTTCAGTGCTTGCTATATAAATGTAATTTCGTTGTTGTTGTTTTTCTAGGCGGGTATCTTGCAAGTCATTTGTGATGTCTTGCTGGTTACTGAACATATTTCCTGTTCGGGACTATTCTGAGTTGCTATTAGTGAATCCTTTTGAAAAGGTGCCTATTGGATTGAATCAGGCTAATTCTCTAGTCTGACCAATTTTTACTACAACAAGGACTTGCATTTATATAGCCCCCCCCCCCTCACAAGGGTAGCGTCCCAGAGCGCTTATAAATACATCTCAAGCTTACTTATTAATTAGGTCATTAAACTTATCTTAATTGGTAAAATTTACAAGATTGTTTTATTTTACAAATCCAGCTATTCATTGGTTTTCTGTGTGATTCCATATGTATGCAGCACTGAACTTTACCTGTACTATTACAACAACAACTTGCATTTACATAGCGGCCTTCGCTCGGGATGGCGTCCGAGAGTGCTTGACAGTGGCGCAGCCTGACACTGAGCCAGGGGGAGGTGTCCATAAGCACGATCAAATAGGTGGAATTTGAAAGTGGGGAGGGAGGGAGCAAGGTGGAGGGATTGAGAGATGAGAGTCCCAGAGTTTCGGAGCTGAAACTCCCAGAGTGGCTGAAGGCACGGCCACCGATGGTGGAGCGGCTGGAATGAGGGACAAACAGGACGCCAGAGCCAGCCGAGCGGATGCAGCGGGAGGTATAGATATATATATATATATATATATAGGGAGGTCGGATAGGTAGGGAAATGCGAGCGCATAAAGTGATTTGAAAACGAATGAGATGATCTTAAAATCCATCCGTTTGGTAATTGGGAGCCAGTGGAGGCTGGCAAGGACTGATGTGATGGTGGTACAGAGTTTTGTGCGGGTGAGTATCCGGGTGTCAAGAGTTTTGAATTATTTTAATTTGTGTATGGTGGAGCGAGGAGGGCATTGGAATAGTCCAGCTAGGAAGTGAGGAAGGCGTGGACGAGTGTTTCGGCTGCATTGGTTTTGAGGTACAGACGGAGGTGGGTAATGTGACGGATGCGATTCTGCCTATTCTATAAATCTTGAATTAAGGTTTAAATTTATTCCTATTCCCTCATTTTTGTTGCCTTTTTTCACAAGAGGTAGATATGCTCCAAGAATGTCAATGTATTCATTTAAAGATCACATGACTTCTGATTCATAAATGTCTTAAAATTAACCTTCCATTTCAATATTTTTAATGAAAGCTATTTGTTCTTAGCCACTCCTCGGAAAAGAAAACTGGAAATGTCTGGTAGGAGCAGCTCTGAAGAAAGTGATGGCCCCCATATTTCATCAACCAAGAAAAGGAAACCTAATCGTGTATGGCTTTTTAATTAATTTTCTATACTTTATTTTAACTAACCAAAACACTCAATAGAATTGTGTACCCAAACCATTTTGTAATAGATCTTGTGTACACAGATAGAAATTATCAAGCTAATTCCACTTGAAAGAGAATAGTTACATGCTCTGACACTGATATTGCAGGAAAGTCTGGAGCAGAGGTGACTTTGGCAGATTTTTGGGAGTGGCAGCTCTGGCTTGTTTGGAAGTTTCAAGAGTTAACTGGGTTAATAAAGTTTTGCAGCACGTTTCTGTGGTTATACAGATTTGGGAAAAAGTTTAGTGGCGCATCTTGCATCCGAGTACGTTTGTGTGACGAAGCAGCTTTTGTGACTTGTTTTGGCTGTTTATGAAATAGTGGTTGCATTTTAAGATTTGTGATGAAGACAGAAAGGAATTGCCCCAAGTTCTTGGTTTTTCACATGCCATATTTGTTCACGTTGCTATTTACATTTGAGCTGCATCTGAACTAGGAAACTTCTTCATAAACTGTCTCTATTTAGAAATGGATGTACATAGTTTGGTGTTTCAAAGTAACACTACATATTTTAATATCATAATTAGTCATTTTGAAGGCTAAGGTGAAATAATATGACCATTTATTTGTGCTTCAGTCTCAGTTAATTTGTACTGTGACTTTAAAGATAGCTGAAGGCATTGTATTTTGGGATGTTGACAGAATTGCATTGATAATTTTTTAACTAGCACCAACAGTCTTATCCGCCAGATGTGTTTGTATTTGCCTGAGGGCTGGACCTGTTTTTCCAGGTAGGGTGCCGCACAGTGACAGATGCCTTAAGCTTATTCATGTAGCTGTTTCACAACTGTCTGGCGGAGCCACATGGATTATGTTACTAATTTATTTTATAATAACTACTTTCATGTGGAATGAGGGATTATAAAATGTAAGAAACGTATTGTGCTTGTGGATAATTGCCTTGGTGTGTGCTTGCATGTGGTTGAGCCGGGTTAAGGGCCCTTGGTTATGAATTCTTCTCTCACTCCCCCTTCAGGCTTCAAGGTACCCACAGTCTTGCCAAATGGAGAGTTGTGGGCTACTGGAGGGGTGATGGTTCTCATGGAACTTTAGCGACCGTTGATTAGCTTCTTGTGGCTGGAAGTGGTGGGGCAATGAGAATTTTTTGCACTGGATTACACATCACTGCACTTTAGAACATAAGAATTTGCAAGGCAAAAGAAGACCAGGGTTCATCCAATTTGTCTTTCACCATCCTGGCAGTTGCTTGTACACTTCAAAGGGGACAGGAGAAGTTTCACAACACTGGCAGTTGTGTTTGAGTGATTGTAATTGGCAGGAAATAATATGGCTAACATTCATCATAATGCATTAATGACGGCCAGCTGGATTCTTTGACCATGCTGACTGTTAAAATATATCTTTTTATTTATTTCTGTCTGAAGAAAAAAAACTACAATCCGTTTTGCTGATAATTTTGTCACGTTTGTTTAAGTCCAAAAATAATGAAATTTATGACAGTTACTGATTGGAACAGTCCAATTTGTAGCCAAGTGTGAGAATAAGTCATGATCATTCACAATTTCCTTAATTTCCAAAACGATAGATAGTTTATTTGCTTTGCTTCATGTATTGCAAGGCAACAGTGGGAGAACAATTTATCTCCTTCAAGTGGACCATTCTGTGGTTGAAACTTAGATGAGTGCAAGTGGTCCAGGTTGGTTTTGCTCTCTGCTTTCTCTCTGGGCATGAAATGTTCCCACTACCTTCTTGTGATCTGGAACCCACGTTATGGGAAATTGTGGAGTGTTGGACCTGGCTTATCCCTTTGCATTTGGTAGTTTTTCAGGAAGCCTATGAAGATGCATTTTATGTTTTTTGGTAAGTTATTATGAAGAATTAAGACTACTTTTTTTAAAAAAAATTCCATTTTGTAAACGTTTTGAGCTCATTTCAATCTTAAGAGCTCCCACTATTCACCGGGTAAAATAGAGCAGTAAACATGAACTACTGTTCGTAAATCTTGCAAGCAAGAGTAAGTACAGTCCGTATTACCTTGTGTTATAGTTTGGCACAACAGACTGGATTGTATTCTCTTGTTCCAATGATCAGTAGCAACAGCAGCGCACCTGCATAATGCATTACTCAATAAACTATGAGATTAAGAGTACGCTATATGGGAAATTGAGGCCCTAATAATCTGCTGCAGTTTGTTAATTAATTGTTGTACCAGGCTGCTTGAAGTATTTGAAACACTCCATATAGTTTGCTAATGAAATTTTGATAAGACTGAATAACTAAACGTGGCTAGTTCAAACTGTTTACAGGCTCTAATAGCTAAGAAAGTGGTAGCAAATAGTTTTTTTTTAACGTTTCACGAGTTTTATTCAAAAAAAATGGTTTCATGAAATCTTATTCCTAGCTTGCAAGCCAAAACCTTACAGCTCCTGTTGACTCTGCAAGCCTAAATGCAAGTGATTCTAGCCAGACAAGCAGTAGAAAGCTTGTCAGGCAGTACTAACAATGACAAGCTACTTGGTTTTCGCTCGTTAATTTCCAGCATTACTTCAGCACACACTCTGGGGTACCTAAGCCTTGGTTCTCACCAACCTGGTCCTTGTACTTCAGGAATTAGGTAAGGATGGTGAATCTCTTTGGTGAGAAAGTGAGCCACTGCATTCCAGAGGCAGGGAAGTGTCCATGCCTAGGTGGAATCTTATATGGAACTCTGGCTGCTTTGGATATGCTTAGGCAAGGTGTTAAGTTTCTGAATATGTGAGACGGCTAACAAAAATATAGAGTGAAGGCCTGCCAAGGATTAAGTCTTGCTCAAGATGCAAATTTTTTATTAAAGTGGGTACCAATCTGATGATTTCTGCATGGGTTGATGGTAATTTCTATTTGTATGTCGAGGGTGAACTTTCACAGGATTAGAAAGGCTAACTGTGGGAATAAAGTTAATTTAAACAATTCAAAATTAAAGTCTGCATAACAATCTGGACTTCAGTTGAGGTTATATACTGCCAGCTACATTATATAATTGTGCTCTGATTTTTAGCTTGAGTCGCAGGATGACGATACACTGGCAGATGAGAAAAAAGAATCCATTCTAAAAAAACTTCACAATAACTTTCCAGATTTAGATAAAGAGGTAAGTTCAATTCTAATTTTTTTAAAAAATGTTTTATTGTGATATTCGGGGGAGAGACATTTAATTTCAAGGACTGAATTTATCTTGAATTCCAAGGCTAACTGGATAAAAGTTTTCTGAATGTTGAGTTCTTTGATACGTTTTATATATATATAATCTCAACCAAGTTGCATTCATAGCTCAAATCAGCATTAAATTGAGGTTTGGTATAGGAATTACAATTTCAGCCTGGTACAGTAAAATAGGTGTTTTTATGGGCAAACATCGCAACCAGTTTGTCACAACAGTTTCCCACAAATAGATATGAATGAACAAACAATTTTATCTGGAAGATTGCTAGCCAGGACACCATGAGAATCTCCTATCTGTGTTTGGGTGGTTTCGGATCAGCTCCCAGACTGGTTGAAGTCTTCGTTCCAAATCATAGAATTGTGGAATTATGCAGCACAGAAGGAGGCCATTTGTGCCGGCTCTTTGAAAAGAGCTAACCAAATCAATCCCACTCCCCCCGTGCTCTCCCCATAGCCCTGCAAACTTGTCCTCCCCAAATAATTATCTACTTCTCTCTTAAAAGCTGTTATCGAATAAGCTTCCACCATCCTTTCAGGCAATGCATTCCAGATCCAACCAATTCGCTGTGTGAAAAAATTTCTCCTCACCTGTTTCTTTGAACAACGATTTTAAATCGGTGTCCCCCTACCGACCCACCCGCCAGTGGAAATAGTTTCTCTTTGTTCATTCTATCAAATCTCCTCATAATTTTGAAAACTTCTATTAAGTCTCCTCTTAACCTTCTCTGCTCCAAGGACAATAATCCCAGCTTCTCTACCGCTCCTGATAACTGAAGTCCCTCATTCCTGGTACCATCCTGGTCAATCTCCTTTGTACCCTCTCCAATGCCTTGACATCCTTTCTAAAGTGTGGGGCCCAGAACTGAACCGAGTCTCGCTGAGGCCTAACCAGTGTTTTATATAAAGGTTCATCATAACTTCCTGACTTTTGTATTCTATGCCCCTATTTATAAAGCCCAGTATCCCGTATGGTTTTTTAACAGCTTTATCTACCTGTCCTGCCACCTTCAAGGATTTACTTATATGAACCTCCAGGTCTCTCTGTTCCTTCATCCACTTTAAGATGCTACCATCTAGCTTATATTGCCACTCCTCATTCTTCCTCCCATTTCTCCACATAAAAACTTCATCTGCCACATGAATGCCCATTTTAGCAATCTGTCTATGTCCTTTTGCAGTCTGTACTATTCTCCTCACTATTTACTACTTTTCCTATCTTAGTATCATCTGCAAAGTCCAGATTATTTATATGGATCAAAAACAGCAGTGGTCCCATTCCAGAGCCCTGGGGTCACCACTGCACACTTCCCTCCAGTCAGAAAAACAACCGTTCCCCACCACTCTCTGCTTTCTGTCTCCCAGCCAGTTCTGTATCTGCTGCCACTGTCCCATTAATACCGGGGGCTTCTATTTTGCTTACAAGTCTCTTATGTGGCACTTCATCAAATGCCTTTTGAAAATCCATATAAACTACATCAACTGCACTACCTTCATCCACCCTCTCCGTTACTTCATTAAAAATACTCTCTTTGTTAGACACAATTTGCCTTTAACAAATCTGTGTTGGCTGTCCTTTATTAACCCATATTTTTCTAAGTGAACATTTATCTTGTTCCAGATTATAGTCTCTAGAAGTTTCTCCACTACTGACTGGTCTGTAGTTCCCGAGTTTATCCTTCTGCCCCTTTTTGTACAGGGGAGTAACATTTGCAACCCTCCAGTCCTCTGGTACCACCCCAATGTTCAAGCAGGATTGAAAGATTGTGGCCAGAGCCTCCATTATTTCCACCCTTACTTCCCTCAGTAACCTAGGATGCATCCCGTCTGGACCAGGTGATTTATCTACCTTGAGTACCGTCAACCATTTTAGTACCTCCTCTCGGATTATTTTTATCTTATCCAATGTCTACCCTCTCCTCCGATGCTGTGGCATTGGCTGCATCCTTTTCTTTTCTGAAGACAGATAATAATAATAATCCTTGCATTTGATATAGCGCTTTCCACGTCTTCTCAACGTCTCAAAGCACTTCACAGAATATACTGTAAAGTGAATTGACTGTATATTTGTGGGCGAAACGTGGCAGCCAATTGCGCACAGCAGTGTCCCACAAACAGTCATGGATTGAAAATGACCAATTTATTATTGTTTTTGGTTTTGGAGGGATTATTATTAGGCTCTGTGTGGAGTAAGGAAACTTGCCCAAGGTTTCGCCCTCTGCCTGGAATTGAACTCAGGTGTCTCGCTTGCAAGGCGAGTGCTCCAACCACTGAGCTACAGGACTCCACAAATGATGCAAAGTACTCATTCAAATAAAGTGAGCTACTGCAGATCACTAGTAGTAGATATTAGTGATGTTACCAGAATGGTTAAGGAGAAAAGACCTGAAGTAATGAATCACAGATTGCAGGAAATATAACACAGAAATCATTGGTTCAAGAGTACTTCTAATTCCCAATATCTTCAGTAGCGCTTTCTGTTAAGGCTGGATTCTCCTGTGTGCTGAAAATATACGTAAAGTTTGCCTTCATTTTCAGAATCCTGCCTTTTTTTCGATAAAGTCTCAGTAATATCCAGAAACTTTATTCCATTTGGTCAAGTTGAGCTGGAAACTGATGACATTTGGGGAGCTTCATCATCCATTCAGTGTGATAATTTTGAATTACAGATCAAAGCACTGATTACACCCAGACTCTATTGCCTGAAGTTCAAGAAGATTTTAGAATATATCAGTTGTCTTTCAGAAGTTTATATCGTGCATGGTCACACATCAAAAGATCACAAGATTGTTTGGTTGAAGAAGGACCTTTGGCCTTTACAATCTCCTCATTCCAGAATTATGTCCCCCCATCATTGGATTGCCTTAGCCTCAACCTCCCTTTCTGGAAACCTGCTCCAGTTATTAATTAGCTTCATCTGAAGAACTTGAGAATTATAACTGTTTATCTGCCATCGATGAGTAGTTTATTCATTTTCAAATTTTAACTGACTCAATCACTTTTTCATTTTATAATATGATGGTAGTCTTGAGAGGTTGAAGAGCTGAATGGACACACCAGGATTTGAACCTAGAATCCTCTGGTTCTAAGTGACTTTGCCTTGTCTAACCCGTTGTTTAAATATTAAATCAACTTGGTTTATTCTGAAAATTTCTGATTGACATTTAAGTGGCACTTTTTCTGAAATGTAGACTATTTAATTGTTGTGATTATGTTTTGTTAGTGTTAAAGTTGCTGTTCTGAGAATGCGACAATGTGAAGGGATTATATGATGTTAAATAAACTAGGAATTTGTTTTTATACTTAATTTAGCTGTGTAAGTATGAGAGGGTCAAAATTCCTGGATACTAAACAGATGAAGAATTTGTCTTCATTCCCTGAATGTGTTACTACTGCAATTTATGCCTTGTCTTTCATTAGGAACTCCGGGAGGTTCTAAATGAACACGATTGGTCCTATTGGGAAGCCCTGGAAGCCTTGCAAGTGTTTGCCAATCAAGGTAAGACTTTCTCACAACTGTGTCTTTCTAAGCAGCTGCTTTTGCTTAATAAACTATTAAAAAAGAAGAATTTTTCATTTTTCAAAATATTTTGCAGTAATAATTTCAATGTATTTGCTTCTGCGATCGGTTTCTGCTTGCAGTCAAATCAGTGAAATATTTCAGCCCAAAATTGTTGCATTATGTTTTTTGACATAGAGGATAATCACTTATCTAAATCTCCGTAAAGCCAGAACTTCCCTCCTAATTTTATCATTCTGTAGATTCGTACGTTTAACCTTTTTTTAAACATCCAGATGATTTAATAATTCCAATTTATTCAATGAAAATAAACTGAGGGGAGCTTTGGCGTGGGATTCTATACTGGGAACTGTGATTACATACTGCTACCTCACACACTATAATATTTTCATTTGTAATGAAAAGTACAATACTTATTTCAGGACCTTGAAGAGGACCTACGTTCAACAACTCATGCAATGTTGAAGTATCTTCTACAAAAATAACGTAGAAAAAAAAAAAGTAGAGACCATTCAGAGAATCGTAGAATTGTAAAAATCTACAGCACAGAAGAAGGCCCATCGAGTGTGCCCCAGTTCTGAGCAAGTTTCATTCAGTCCCACTACCCTGCCCTATCCTCATACCCCCTTCGAGCCTCTGGCATTCATATACCTCAACTTCATGAAACCCATAATGAACTCTGCAGACACCCCTTCAATTTCACATCCTTCTCATCAACAATCCATCACCTGGCATATGTTTGTATGGAATATCGCAGAAGCTACAGGGAGCAATGCTCAAACAAATTGCTTTGTTCCTGGAAGCATTTTTTTAAACAAAAAAAGCCAGGTACTATGCAAAAAGATTGTCAGCCTGACCCAGTGGCAACACTCTCACCTCTTGAGTCAGATGGTTGTGAGATCAAGCCCCATGTCGGAACTCGCAATCTGATCGTCTTAGCTGACGCTCCAATGCGGTGCGGGTGGGGGTGTTGCATTGTTGGAGATGACGTCCTTCAGAGGAGATGTTAAACTGAGTTTCCTTCTGTCCATGGCACTATTTGAAAAGAGAAGGGAGTTTCTCCCGGGGTGTTCTGGCCAACAATTCCCCCATATAAAAATTGGTCGTTCATGGCTGCTTGAGGGATATTGGCTGTTTATGCGTTTGCTCACAAATACACAGTCCCTCCGCTTCACAGTAAATCCTGAGGTTTGGAATGACCACCTGATGTGAAAGGTGCTATACCACGGGCAAGTATTATTATCCTGGGGAAATCCAAAAATTCTTTGCACTGTATTTGCTTTTGAATTGAAATCACGCTTAAAGTGATACATTCTACAGCGGTGTTCTTAATAAACTTATTCATTGTTGCAATTGCTTGCAAATACACCAACTTCCCACATATATAATCTTAACGTTGCAACAAAAATATTGCAATGAATTTTAAGCTTTTTTTCTTCCCCTCATCAAAAAGATAACCTACATCCTGTTTGCAAAATCGCAATAGTGTTGCCCTTCATAAACAGGAATGTAGTGGGTTGGGTGATGCAAGTTTGCGATTCAGTGAAGAGGAATAACATTTCTTTCTTTTCCTGAGGGAGGTGATTCTTGCTGAGGTGCGTTGCATAGACGTAAATGGGTGGTTTTGGGAGCCTTGCCAGGCTTTTTTACTTTGACATCACAGCCAAACACCACCTGCACACAATGTACAATGGAATTCACTCGTTACTTCTGTGACATCCTCAGCCAGTTTTGCTTCCACTGTTTCCACCACTGTAAACACAGTTGAGATTTCAAACCTTGGTGGGGTTTTTGTGGTCAATGTAGCTTACCATATGGTATATCCACTGAGCTGCCAGGCAAACGTATAACTTTTTAAAGAGTCTGAAAACTGTTCCTTTGCTGTAAGGGTGCCCAAACCAACTGAAGAACAGATATTCATTTAGTTTTCAAAATGTAATGCAGCATAAAGTCTCTTAATAGACTACATTTTCAGGCTTTTGGTAATGCAGCTATTTCTAGTACAGAATGAATTGCATAAGGTAAATGTACAAAAGTATCTACTGTAAGTAGCTTCTACAAAAAGCATTTGTAAATGTTCTTCGGATCTTAAGCGAACAATGCTATTATAGCTGATAATCTGTGCATTTCAGTTAGCACTTTTACAATCATTTTTTGATTCTCTTTAAACATTATACAGCATTGCCCGAAAGACCCAAACCGACTTGTGAACATACTGAACTGTCATATTTTTGTTTTATGACAGTCCACGTTCACTATCCAGACACATTTAAATACTCTTGTCTCATTGGCTTGAAACAATATGATTCTTTCAGATCCAGTTTTAGTTTTTAGTTTGCGGCAATATTTAAGTAACCTTTGTACAAACTAGTTTCAAAGAGTGCAAAGTTATTTGCTTTTTTTAAGTCTACTAGGAGACTTAGTGCTGCATTGAATTTGGGAAACTGAAGTAATATTCGTCTTTAGTTGGTTTGGAAATTCTTACTTGCTCTTGTTGTTCATTTAAAAGGTATCCAAGTCAACACTTTGAATCCAAGTCAACAGCCTCACTGTACTCTGGAAAAATAACTCCTGTAGAATTTACTACAACCATTCTTGATGTGAAAAGCTTTGCTTGAATCCCACTGTATATTAGAATGGGTTTTTGTTTGTTATGGATCTTTATCTTCTCTTCTGAACTCTAAATTATAAGATTAACCTTGAACTTAATTTTCTTGAACCATTCTCAAGTCTGATACAGAGAACATGGTAAGTTTGAAAGAAATGGTAGAACTTGGTGAAGTAAAAATATTAATGTAACATTTTTTTCCAACGCAGCAATCTGATAAAGATGAGATAGCAGGCAGTTGTTGACTAGTTTAAGGCTTTGGGTTCCAAAAGCAAAAATATGCTTGATTTTCATGTGTTGGTTTTCAAATTTTAGAAACTCAAAAAATGTTGGAAGGATTCATCAATTGCTAGTCTTATTTTTTTTTAAATTTGGGTTTTGTTGCTCCACTTCTTTTAAGATTTGAGACCACAATATACCCTAATAGCATCGCTACTTCTTGCTTTTAAGAAGATAAGATTAACAATGAACATCTTACTTCAATGATTTTGAGATGTAAAGTAAACTTATTCTGGGTTTTACTTTCTCAGTGTTCCAAACTTGTTTGTATTTAATTTTTTTTATATCTTCAGAAGATGAAGTGCCTTCTGAATCAGAAGCTAAAAACATAAATGGAAACGAGATCACCTCAAACTTTAAAAAGCAGCCAAAAGAGATGCCACTTATGCAATTGAAACAAACTCCTGCAGCAGAAGAGCAGAATGGTAAAATAAAAAAACACGACAAAAGTAGAAAAGGTGGCAGAATCATTCAAAGAGAAACCAGCGATTCCGAAGATTCAGAACCCCTTTCTTCTGATGGTGACAGTTCACTTGACGAGGACTACAGCAGTGCAGATGAAGAGGTGGAAGGTGTATGCAGGACTAAAATTGTCAGCTTCCTGCAGGATGCTACACTGGATGAACTTACACTGATACCTCAATGTTCTTTGCGAAAGGCTCAGAAGATCACGGAGCTCCGGCCCTTTAACAATTGGGAGACATTGGTGAGCCTGCTTTTTTTTTTGAAAAAAATAATCCCCAAATCATTAAATAACCAACATTTATTGCACATAGGGAGACTTTAAAGGATGACCTTCATGTGATGAGATTCAAACATTACACTCATTCTGAACCAATAGCATTTGAAATAAGGATCATATGACCTTACTTTGAATACTATATGGGATGATTTTTACTTAAAAAGCCAAGCTGATTGGCTGGTAATCTGTCACTCATTCTGGTAACAGAGAAACTATATATGTATGTGGCTGAAGTGGGTGAAAGAAGAAGTGGCATTAAGGTATGAGGTGCTTGCAACCCAGTTCTTTGCTGTTTCAGCTCCAAAAATTGCAGAAGAAAAGCATGGGCTATGTTTTATTGCTATTTCAAAGTCTGAGTATGGACAGAAACCTTCCTGGGCAACAATATGGCTCAAGAAGCAGTCAATGATATTTTTGGCACCTTCTAGGAGGAACAGTTGTTTTTATGTTGAATTTTTTTTGAGCATTGTATTGATGGAAAAAGGATGGCTTTTGCAGTCAGGTTGCAAGGTTTCTACTGGTTATAGCCAGTTCACAGAAAATATCCTGGAAACCCAACGTTTAGAGAAAGTAAATTCTTAAGACATAGAGCCTGCAGGAATGAGAAAGCTTCAGTGGTAAGTAGCCATTTTACCTTTACAATCACTGTTCTGTTAATCCTTAAAAAAATGGCGAATCTGTTGTGAATTCCTCTAGAAATCTTGCAGGATGATAAATATTGTATGGTATATCAACTATTTAATTTAAACATTTGAGACTGGTTTGATTGTTCTTAAGCAATATTTTATGCAGTTATACAGGCCTCTGCTTCTTTGTCTAAATTAAATAATTTCAAATGTCTGTGGGTAACTGAAGCTTTTATTTTGCATTTTTTTAAAATCCAAAGAGTAAAAGAAGAAACGCAATCTACTGTTGGTTGCAAAAGAGACTTAGAAATCCGGTAAGCTTTTTTTTTAAAAAGGAAAAAAAGCCGTAAGATACAATCCAGGAGAAACATGTCAAGTATGTTGTTTTCAAACTTGTTTAAATTTGTTTCTAGCGGTTTTGATTGATGGCCCAAAGATTGCTCAATGCAACATAAGAACTTTTTTGTCGATTAAATTTTAAACAAATTTTTAAAAATGTGCAGTACAGTACAGTCAGCAACCTCACCCACATTTCAGATGCTGTTGCAGCTTGTCTAATCTAAATTGACAGTTTTATTACTTGTTCTTTGGCAGCTGCCAAGCATTCATGACTGAACATGAACTTTCTTCCCCTTTCTTGTATTTTTTTAGCAATTTGTCTTGCCAAAATTATGTGTCTGTATTACATAAAAAAAACTTCAAACAAGTCGTTTACATACTTAACCTATGAAACTAACAATGTGTTTGGATTTTATTTGACTGCAAAGCAACTATTAGAGTAGAGGGTTACTATGGAGAGTTTTTTGTATTTCTCCTGTAAACAAAGTGGACCACCATTACTTAAACCTTTATACGCCTTTACTTTTGTTAGAGCACTTGCCTCGCAAGCGAGAGACCTGGGTTTGATTCCCGACAGGGCGACACGTTGGGCAAGTTTCCATACTCTACATGCTGATAATGATCCCTCCAGAAAAAAAATAATAAATTGGTCACTTCAAGCCACGACTGTTTGTGGGACACTGTTGTGTGCAATTGGCTGCTGCGTTTCGCCCACAAACATAGTCAATTCACTTTACAATATCTTCTGTGAAGCGCTTTGAGATGTCTAAAAGATGTGAAAAAGCACGATATCAAATGCAAGGATTATTATTATTATTGAACTACCTTTACTTAAAATATTAGAGATTGAAAATGCGAATGAGGTTTAGGAATGTTAATTGGGAGAAAATAAATGTGAAACTCTGTAATATTATGAGCCTAAGGTAGTCTAAAAACAGATGAAATGGCCACCTAGTTATCTTGATTGCAGCTGATTTTCTGATTAATCAAAGAAAACAAGCAGGAATGGTTTCATAGAATGCTAGTTACATGAAAGCAGCAAACGTGTCAAAAAGTGAACAAATTCAAGTTTTTTCTTCAAGATTAAATTTCCCTCCAAATTGTATACATATTTAACAAACAATCTGTTTCAATTTTCTTTGAGTACTTGGCTATAATATGAAACTGTTAGAGTGCTGCTTTTGAAGTGATACTTTGAAGTTTATTTAAAATGTGTTTTTCAGAAAATAGCTTGCACCACTTGATTGCGCTATGTGGTTGTGCTGATGTATGAAATGCTGACATTAGGGAAAATTGGTTAGAAAAGCAAGCAAGAGATATATTATCTGATTTCATTGTATAGAGATCTTCAAAACTTCACAATCTTTTAGTATTGAATTGACTTTGTTTGAAGAAGGAGTTAATTGCATTCTACAGTTCTTTATTCAAAATGGGACATTTATTTCACAAGTTGGATCTTGCAAGACAGGAATTCAAATAAAGGGTTTTCCTGGAATTGGGAGATTTGTTCAGGCAGGTTGAGAACATAATGTTTGCAATCGAAGCGATTATTAAATTATAGACCAATAATTATATGTACCACGGGAAAACGGACAAATAGTGAGGTCATTTACAAAGCTTTTAGAACAAAATTTTAAGTATTTTAATTGAAGGCGACTAAGGTGTTAGTGTACAAGTCTGGTCAGAGTTGAGAATTCCAAAGGGGATATTTTTACATTTGCGACATTTGTACGCTTTGCAAGCATGGATCTACAAAACGCCGGTTGGGTGTGTACACATGAGTATGCTTGCAGCTGCTTTCTGAAATGCATTGTATTGCTTGAAGCCATATTCCAGCAGTGGCTTGAATTTTAATAAGACAAGCTCACATTGTTGTCATAATATTATTTAGTGGTGCCAAAAATGCAAGTTTTTCTGGATTGGGGTATCTGTTTTACAATATCATGGAAGGAATTCATTGAATCGCTAAATGTCTTAACTGTTTTCCTGTGTAAAATACTATGTTGATTCAATAGTGGCACCTCAACCAGAATAGGAAGTCTTCAAGAACAAAAGATTTAAGCTGACTCGGGCTTCCTCAAAGTCCAGTTAGCCACCTCAGATCCTGCACATGTACTATAGAGATACTACAACTTGGAGCCCAACATTGAAACTGATATGGAAAAGAAAGGAGAATTGTAGCTGTTCTTTTGTGGCCCAGGTTGTGCCTGTGAGCCTGCACCAAGGGTTGGCAATTAAAAATGCGTTAAGTGACATTGCAGGTAATTTCCTGGTTCTGGGTCCAATAGACAGTACAGTAAGACCGTCCTCGGCAATTTGCAGTAAAATGGAAAGAAGTCACCAAAGATGCAGAGTTCTTAAAGCAAATAAGTCTAGATTGTCCTTTGGACTCTTGTTTTTGCAGGATTCTTTACTCAGACCAGATGAGGGATCCTTGGCTGGTTACTGTTGGCTTCGGAAATAAGAAAACCTACTGGCCTTGATAAATATCTAGCAAGTTAGTGTGGCAGGATTGGCCATGGCGTGGCCCTCCAATAGAGGCCTCTGCAGCTGAGCATGAGTGCTCGCATGAGTCACAGAACCCCCTTGTGGCCAGGGAGGACCTATGACTAACTTGCCACTATGGATAACTTATCACTGTGCTCTTTGTTCTTGGAGTGAGAGTTATCTGGACTTAGAAGAGTATAAAACCTGGTTCTCGTGGTGGTGAATAACCCTTACATTTGGTACAGTATGTTTCACGATGGGAGGATGTCTCAAGGTGCTTCACAGATGTAAAGTACAGGAGAAACTTCCTTCACTTTTGGAATAGTGCCACGGAATCTTTAATATCGACTTGAGCAGGCAGAAGAAACCTCCGTTTAACTTCTTATTCGCAGGAGTGGTACCTCAAACAATGAACTGCACCGGAGTGTCAGCCTAGACATTGAGTTCAAAATCCCGTTGTGGGGCCTGAACACACAACCTTCTGACTCGGAGGCAAGAGTGTTACTAACTGATCCAGGTTGACATACTCGATGCTGAGGATTGAAAATGAGTGAATGTGGTGGCCATGTTTTTTAAAAAAAAAGGTGTTTGAGCCATACTATAGATTGAGCTATAAGATCAATTCATGACAATTTCTGAAATTTCAGTGATTGCTCCCCACTATCAATGTATTAACGAAGAAACTTGATCCATACGTGAGGGAGAATGGAATAAAAGGTTCAGGAGAGGGAATTGGGAGAGATGGAGGCTCATGTGGAGTATAAACACTAGTTGGGCTAAATTGCTTGTTTTTTGCTGTAGTAATTTTCTTTACACGTTTCTATGACTCTGCACAACCATTGGCTGAACTCCTTGATATTTAGGCGACGGTGGCCATTTGATTTAGCTTACGAGAGTTAAGTTAAACTAAGCATGATCATCATCCACGTTTTGCCAGAAAATATTGCGTTCACTTAAAAGGTTTTGTACTTCTCAAGATAGTATGATTGCTCTTTTTCTTTTTCTCCCACCATTTCTTGTATGAGTTCCTGCAAAACCACAGTGGTAACAATTTTGAAATCTTACAAGTAAATTTCTCCCAGATGTGACGCAACTTTCTCCAATTCAAAATTGAGAACACCAAGGCTATTCTGCTTAGCCCTAGTCGGTAGCTCTAACTTCAGGTGCTGACTATATTGACCTCCCAGGTTCCTTTCAGCCACTCCCCAGCTCTCTGCTTGGGTTCCTGTTCAGTCTTTGTAAAGTCTTTTGAGATGTTGTCCTAACATAAAAGGCATTATAAGTGTAAATTGTAGATTTTGGGTGGCTAATCAAAGTGTCATTCTACAGGTTTTTTTCTGTGTAACATAGTTCTTCCTACTCGTTCTGTTTGATTTGTGGATGACAGATTTTCACTGAACTGTACCGAATAAGCTACAAATGGCACATAAAATACAAAGGGTACTTTTTCTTCTAATTCTTCTAATTGAAAAAAACAAATGAGTTCAGAAAGAGATGCTAAAAGTCTAATACAATGCTTTCTGCAGTCCCCTCTAAATATATGTCAGTAGTATTTGGGAGAGGATTTTGTTATGTGGCACTGGTATTTATATCGTGTTTCAAAACTGCTTGATGTGCATCAAAGATAAAATTAACTTGCCAAATAAATTTTAACTGCAAATTAAGTAGATTTGCTACTGCAACAGGGTTTTAAATGTGGGTTAACTGATCAGACGGCAGCTGTAGACTGAGGTTTGTTTCATTCCTCAGGCAGTGCTAGTCCGATTTAATGCCACTCCTGCGAGTCAGGAAAATAAACAAATTTGCTGGGTGCAATTTGGTTGCTGCATTCACCTACAAAAAATAATAGTCACCACAATTTTGCCCACAAAATATTCACTTTACAGTATATTCTGTGAAGCGCTTTGAGAAGTCTAGAAGACGTGAAAAGCACTAAATCAAATGCAAGGATTATTAATATTATTAATTTACAGAAAAATCCTGGGAGGCACTTTCCTGATGTGAAAGTGCAATACACAATTTTGCCCATACAAAATAAATACAGTCAATTCACTTTACAGTATATTCTGTGAAGCTGTTTGAGACACCTCGAAGACATGAAGCGATATATCAAATACAAATATTATTTTTACGACAAGGCACAACACCAAATGAAAGGATTATCATTTTAGCAAATTTTAAAATATGTTTTGGTAGACTTGAGTAAACTGGACAGAATGCTGCAGCCAACACCAACTATTTCCATGTGTATCTACATCAGGTGCATACACTTACAGCCATCATAAAAAATACATTTTCAGAAATTGCTAAAGCTTCCAACTTTTGATCTGGGAGGAAAATTCATGCAAACTGAATTAAGAACCTGTCTCATTTGTAGATTATTGTTTATAATCACACAGCGCAGTGGATTGTCTTGAGAAAATGCTGTTTATGTCATCACAGTTGCATTTCCGCTAATTCTATAGTGATCTTGCTGCTAGTATTATTTCTAGTTGCCTTTGTCTGAGGGTGTCCACGATTCATGTGTTTTAATTTAACAGCAGTTCAACTCCTGTGAACAATCATCCTCGTTCCACACTTCTCAATTTAAAAGATTAATTCAGCATTAACTAAATGTCATAGTGTGCACTTGAGGAATCCATAATCTTTCAAGGATTTGGAACTATTGGTACCTTTGCATCAATCTAAATAAATACTCAAGTATTGTCAATACTTGCCGCAAATGGATGTGATATTGGAGTTTAGGGAAAAAATTCTTCTTGGTCTCCAGTTACTCTCTAAAATGAATTCTCTGGAACCTATGAATTTGTTCAGGGACCTGGAACACTGAGAAATGCTGAATTATGGAACATGTTGCATCAAGATCTTGGGTCTGTGTACTCTGGGTTATTAAATAGTCTACTTCCTTTCACCAGGGCAAAACAGGTTTGAGTTGATATTTGACCATTATTGTATCACTGATCTTTGAAAAACATTGTGTAGAAAAGGAGGAAGATTGCCAACTTGTGCTGGAAGTGAATGAATGTTTCTCAAGTGTTGATTTAATTCAGTGCAGCATTGCATCTAGGTTACAAAATCAAAGTCAAATCCAATAGTAAGCAAATCCTTGCACAAACAAATCATCGGCAGCAGCAATTTGTCTGTGCTTGTATTGTTAGGTCCAGGTTAATTTATTAGCGGTGTTCTTATTCTATATGTGTGTACATATGATCCTTGAATTATATGAAAGAAAAAAAGTTATCTTTCTTGTAGGATTCCAAGAGCCCTTTGTAAAATAAGCTTATGATGAGCAAATATGTTTGCTCTCATTGCACAGAATAAACGCATTTGCACATTTATCTTTTGAAGCTGATATTCTGACTAGTCAAATGTCTGAAGCATTAGTGCATAATTGTGACTGACTGACTAAAAATGTTTACTGTATTTTGTATAGATGCCTATTGTAGATTGACAATGGTCAGCAGGTTTGCTGATGAAACAAAACCAGGATCCTGGAATTAGTGATTTAATAGATGATCTTTTGACCTGGCTTCAATTTTTCAAGGATCACATTGTGCTCTTATTTTTTCCTCTCTCATTTTCGCTCCCTTGTGCACATCTTTTTTCTAGTTTGCTTTTTCATTTCCTCTCACACATACCACACACGTTTTCCTGCTAGGACCACCCTTTTCAAAGACTTTGGTTTACAAGATTATTAGGAGCCAAACAGTAACGTTTATGTTCCTCTAAGTACTGCCAATGAGCTGGTCTGTCATGAACAGTACTAGTAACTCCTTCCAAGTCTCAGCATGAAATGCACTAGAAAATTGCCATCATCCTCCTGCCACGCCCTTACCCATTGAGCAATGTTTCCACCAGTTAATAGTGTGGACTTCAGCAGCAGATGCTTTTCTTTGCTCATTAATCAAGGTGGATCCCAAGCCCTGGATAAATAAGCATGTGATTCTGAACCTGGACTCCAGGTAATGGTGTCTAGCAGCTGTTATGCCAAGTGTCAAACTTTCCTTATCAGCTATTTGATGAACATCTGCCTTTGACATGGTGGAAAGCAGTTGCAGGACAACTTGATGTTCTAGATGTCCACGTTCAGTGCCACTTACCAACTGCTTAATCCAGTTCCACATGTGAGGAGCTTTGTCAGAAATGTGCCAACTGTGAAGCCAACTTTCCTTCATTTCCTTAATTGACCAGTCAGTGTAGTCTGGAGCCCTGCCTCCCTGTAACCCAATTTATCATAAATCCAGTTCATTACTTGGTCGTTCAAGCAACTTTCACGGTAACCGAAACCTACCCAAATTGTGGACTTCACACACCATCCCATGGAGGCAGGGGAAAGAATTCTAAACAGATGTTCTATGTTACTCATGTAATTTGCTCAATCTACTTCACATTTAGCCTATTTCTATCTGCAGACAATTTCTCTTTCCCAACACCCTGGCTCCAGTCATGTAGTTTCTATTGAAATATATATTCATTTCAGTATGATTATCCTGAAAACCTCCAATGAAATTCCCAAGCACCCAGATTCTATTTTTATTTTTAATTGATGCATCTTGGCAGTCTTTTCCATATATCCGCTTTGTGATCAAATTCTCGTACTACAAATCTCTCCTTGTGTTGAGGCGTTTTACACACAAAATATGCAGTTGATTCACTTTACAGTATATTCTGAGAAGCGTTTTGAGACGTCTTGATGACACGATAAGGCATTATATCAAATGCAAGGATTCTTACTGTTGATAATTGTAACAATATGCTCTTCTGTACATGCACTGTAAAATCAAGTAGCCCCTCAGCACTTTAAAAATCTTATCACATTGCCCTCCTATCTGCCCTCCTATCTGCCCTCCCTCCAGTACTCTCTCAGATAAAAACATTTTTTTTCTGAATATCTCTCCTCATAACGTAAAATTCTATGTTTGAGACTAGTCCTTCTTATTCTTTAAACCCTTTCCCAGTTCATCAGTGGAGTTTATTAACATATATAAACATGTGTGAGAGATAGCGGGTACTCCTAATTATGTAATTAAGCAAATATAAAAGGGTTTATTATGTAATTAACAAATTAACCCTAACCCTAAGTTTTGAAGATGATTAAAATTAATTTAAACAATTTAATTAAAGTGAATTACTACTATAATTTTTGTTCAAGTTCCAAAGTGCATACATTTTCTGCTGTGTGGTAAACCTGAAATAGTTGTGTTGATGTTTGAGATTGGTATGACTAGTTCTAGTGTTAAAACAATATTGCTATTTAATGAAGAATTTTCTATCACCACTGCCATTAATGTAAAACTTTATGGATTAATTATGTCAAGTGGTCATTAATGGTATTTGTCTGATCATTTATACTGTGCAGTAAGGTAAATTTAAAAATATTTGTCCACTTACTGCTAGCAGATGTATTTGCATATTGTGCAGTATATAGTGCACTAAATTTGTGGTATTGCTCATTATCTGCATGGTTTCCTCATTTGAAAATGTGCATTTTCCACTAAAATTTGTAAAATGAGACGGGCTGGAAAATCTACCACTGATATTTGTTGAGAAATTGAGCGCGTTAAGAGGTAGAATTGCTACTTTTCTAAAAATTTGGGACCAGAGACAGATGTTGCACATTGGTCTCTCCTGTTTCTTTCTCATAAATTTTAGCTTAGTTTGGTATAAATTCGTTAGTCTGTTAAAGACCATGTTTCTATTCTGAGTAAAAATGGCTAAGAATATTGTGAGTTACTGAATATTTTATGCTGTGAAGCTTTACAATTTTTTCCCTTTGCGTTCAGGATTATAAATTTCAGAAATATGTTTTGGAACCTTTTTTGGAATGAATTAGTAGGAACAAATCCTATCTGTGCATGAGTACAGTCTCACCGGTTTGTACAACCATTGATGAATTCTAACTTGAGGCAAATTTAGGAGAATGCAAAATTTCTATCCAGACATGATTTATGGGACAAATAAAAAGAAACTAAATGTGAACGATCAAATGCTGTAAATCTACAGTCGATCGAGATCCTCAGTGTTCTGATAAAGGGTACATTTGAAATGTTAACCTATATTTCCTCTCAGGTGACAATCCATTTCTATTTTGATTTATGGTGTTGGGTTTACTTTTGTAGGAATGTGAGCACAATTTTACCTGACAAAACCACACAAAACCGAATTGTGCAGCCCAGAAAACAATGGTATCACTTCACAATTGTTTTTCAACAAACGGTTTCTTGGAAGAAATCTAGCTTAATTCATATTTTTAACAAATTAGAGTTTAGTTATTTTTTCCAGTGAATTGATTGATACAAACAATTCTCGCTTTTCTCGGGTTTCCACACAGCCCCTGTTAAGTACGCTGAATTGTAATTGCAAGTTTTATTTGGAAGTGGAAGCAATTCAGGTGGTAACCTATTGATCTCCTGAGATTGGGGGCTGTAAGGATTCTATCCTAAATTGATTAGACGGTTTCAACCTTGACACAAACACAGTACCACAAACACTTGATGTGACATCTTGTCATGAAGCAATTGAAAGTGCTCAAAACATTATTTTGTTGTGACTTATTTGGGAAAATGTGCAGGTAATCTGCACAGGCCACTACTCACAGTAACAATGAGATGTGACCAATCGATCCATGTGCGCAACCTCATGTACTCCATGAACAGTCATCCACAGAACTAAAATATCAGTGAATTGCACCATGGAAACTAACAGAATTTTTGTAGGAACTGGTGCATCAAAGAGTGCTGTTCTGAAGTTGGAGTTGAGGCCACTTCATCAGAATAGAGGGAGCTTTTATTCTGGAACTTGCCTTGACATATCTGACTTCAGCTAGCTTTATCCTGATAATGGCAAATAGTATGGATCGGGTTGGAGTGAGAGAAACTATTGCCGATGTTTAGCTTGAACATAATTATATACCAAAAATTTCAATACTGACCATTTTTATCTTGCTAACTTTTAACTTATACTTTTTTTTCCTCCAGTTTCAAATGTTCCAGCGGGCAAATGGTTTGTCTGAAGACCTGATATGGCATTGCAAGACCATCATCAACGAGCGGGAAGTAGTTCATAAGCTTATGTGCAGATGTGCAGACATCTCCCAAAGATTGGAAAAGCAAGTGACTCAAATTATAGATGATGGTGAAAGCAACAGTACCATCGAACAACCAGACATTCTCAACAAAAGGTAATTATTGATTAATACATTTGTTGTGTACAAGTATATTTTTCTTGCTCCACACGCCTGATAATAATCCCTCAAGAAAAAAAACAATAATAAATTGGTCACTTCAATCCATGACTGTTTATGGGACACTGCTGTGCGGAATTAGCTGCCGTGTTTTGCTCACAAATATACAGTCAATTACTTTCCAGTCTATTCTGTGAAGCGCTTTGAGACGTCTAGAAGACGTGAAAAGCGCTATATCAAATGTAAGGATGATTATTATTATTAGTTGCTATGCATTTAAAGTTAGACAAAAGCAGTGAAACTGCTTTGTGGGCTTCAGTGAATCTTCACCAAGCCATAGATAAAGTTGAACATGGTTAAGTGCTTATAAAACGTTTTCAGAGATCGAGTTCTGAAATATATGTGCGTTGCTGGGAATTTGACGATAACTATTACATGTAATATGAATTTCAACATTCTTCGTAATAGTCTAGAATTTCAAAGGTCATAGGATGTTTGTTTAATGTTAATTGGTGTATAATCTGCACGCAGATTCAAGCTGACAAACCATTCTTGGAACAGTTCTCCTATGGAGACCTGGAATGGAGAAATGGAATCGAAAATAGGTTGAAGTACAGAATTTCACTGCTGAATTTAGTGAATATATGGATATCATGGAAAAGATGTTTGTCTGTGTTATCAAACTTCAAAAATCCTGCAGAAAATGTGTTGATGCATGAAACGCATTTCCGTGGGACATCTACACCCATTTCAGTGTTTCATACGACTAATAACGTGTTACAGGTATTAAGTTTCATACACCATAACACCCAGCGGTTCAAATGCAAGATTGTCGTTCTCACATTCAAATCCCTCCTTAGTGTCGTCGCGACCTCCTTCAACCCAACCAACCCAGCCGCTACCTTCAATCAACTTCATGTTTCCTGCCCTATCTGCCCCACCGCAAGCGGACTTCCAGCCATTCTGCCGCCGCTCTTTGGAGCTCCAACTTGCTTCCTCCCTCCCCTCCTCATTCATGGTCTGATTCAAGACATACCTTTGTACCTGCACTTTCGGTCATCGCTCCCCTCCCTGCTCCCTTCCGCAACCACCCCCTCACCACCTCCCTGTTTGGGTGCCCAGCAAGCAGGGTCAAGTGCTTTTAGACACCCTCCTGCAGGAACGTTGCTGTATAAATATATATCATATTGTATAACACTGGACCTTAGATGTAATCATGCAGGGAACACAATGGCTTTGTCTCTTTAATGGTTGGTGCCACTATAGAAACTGCCGGACTTGTTGTCTACGACTCAACTAAAGTTGCCTTCGACCTCTGACAAAATCTAACCCAACATTAATATTGTGACATTATGATTCTTGATAATGTTTAAGCATATTGTCTCAAATGATCACAAAAGAATTGCTCTTGATTTCTCCCAAATACTGTATCACCAATGGATACTTAAGCATGTTTCAGTTTGATTTGAATTACGCAATGCATTCCTGTCTTGCCTACAGTTGAACAAGTTTAAATCAGAGATGACAGGTTTTAAATGTCTTCTCAAATGCTTTATGCATTGCATTAATATAAATGACTAATAACATTTAGGGTTTTTAAAAGATTCAATCAGGAGTGGATGATGAGACACGTTTCCTTTAAGCACATGTCTGGATTTGGTTCAGCCTTTAAGATACAAGACATATCAAGTTTCCTTTATTTGTAGTAACTAAACAAATAGTGTTGTCTGAAATGTTCTGTCCACATGCAGTGCATTTAAAACGGTGAGGTTGCGGAGCTCAATTTGAAAATATTCCTTGATTGAGTTTTGAGTGCATAGCCTATTTAAATCATATTTGTTCTTAATGACTTAATTTCCTTTGAGCTGAACTGACTCCAAGGTGACATGTTTGGGAATGGAGTGTTGAAATCAAGCAGCCATCTGTGGTGGTCTCAGTAGTCTGGTTCCTGAGCCAGGAGGGTCCGTGATAGTCCAGGGCACTGTTCATGAAATCACAATCTCGTTGGCTCATCGGCAGAACTTAAAGGACAGACCAGTCACTGGAGCAGGAAATTCTCCCATTCAACACCAACAACTTGCATTTATATAGCTCCCTTCACGCGGATTCCAGGCAGGGTGAAACCTTGGGCAAGTTTCCTTACTCCACACAGAGTCTAATAATAATCCCTCCAAAACCAAAAACAATAATACATTGGTCATTTTTAATCTACGACTATTTGTGGGACATTGCTGTGCGCAATTGGCTGCCGCGTTCGCCCACAAATATACAGTCAATTCACTTTACAGTGTGTCTGTGAAGCGCTTTGGGGCGTCCTCCTGACGTGAAAAACGCTATATCAAATGCAAGGATTATTATTATTATACTGTAAAGTGAATTGACTGTATATTTGTGGGCGAAATGCAGCACCCAATTGTGCACAGCAGTGTCCCATAAACAATCGTGGATTGAGTGACCAAATTACTATTTTTATTTATTACTGTGGGATTATTATTCCCAGAAAAGCATCTGCCAATCGACTAACAACCAGGTTCTGTTGCAGGGCTGTTGCTTTGTACTCACTGGTACTGTACTTTCCTGAAGTTGGGCAATTCCTGATCTGTCTGGTTTGAAGTATACATTCTATTCAAGTATAGGTACTCTGAGATGTACTTGACTTTGGTCTCAAGCAGGTCACCAGAGCAATCCAGTAGCTGAAATGCATGTTAAGTTTCACCTTTGGTTTTAGTTGAGTGAGTAAAGCCAAGAATAAATATCTTATTGCATCAAGGTATCAAAATAAAAATGAAAATAAACCAGTGTGAGCAAACACATAATTGGTAGAACTATTAAAGAATTAAGAAATTAAACTAATCAAAATACGTCGTCCTCAACTTTATTAGATGATGTGGCATCCTGAATCAGATAGCCCAGAGATTGAGAGTTGCGAATTCCCTTACTTGTTTTTATTTTGTGCACAGACGAGACTAGACCGTAGGCTTATTGCTACATTTGACTTTGAGCTAGGAAAACTGTTAATAACTTTAAAGTAATTTTTATTTTTTAAAAAAAAGCTTCCTGAAGGCAAAATTTCTTAAGTCTTCAGGTTAGGATTTGGAGTCTTTCAAGAGTTAATTATTTTCAGGAACGCTCTTTTTAATCAGAAAATAATATTTGGACGTGCCCTTGCGAGTTTGGAATTTCTTGCGTTAATTGACGATCTGTCATCACGTTCAGGATGCACTTGTTAACTTTCAACTAGTTTTGATGTTTTGTGATTGAATGTCTAATACCCAAATCATGCAATTACACAGTACAGAACACGCTCAATGTTCAATTTGAAAAATGTTGCACCTTTTATCCACCCAACTATTAGCATTTCAGATTTTAAATCCTATTAGCTGAATTAAGTTGCCTTTGAGGATAAATATCAGGTGAATAGTATATTTAACAGATGAAATGTTGAGTGAAAGGATTTATTTCAGTATTATTTAGGACTGTCCTCCCAACTTCATCTGTTGTCTGGACAGTTTACGAGATTGGGCCTCAAGCAAGTTGAAATCTAAAGGATTATATTCTCCAAAAGCACTAATAGTTTAATCTGGAGATGTTTTGATATTTCTCCCATTCTTCGTTCTTCGTTTCTTCAATTTATCCTTCAAATAGAAACTTTTGAGGGTCAAAATTAATATTTTAGTTCAGATCTTCTTTCCTTACATAACCGGAAATAAGCATAAATCTAAATGTGTTTCAATTTGTTAAGTTTTGTTTTAATCTTCTTGTCAATTCATATCTGTCTCGCTTCTGTTTCACAGTTTGGAGCTTAAGGCATATCAATTAGTTGGATTAAATTGGTTGGCTTTGCTGCATAAACATCACGTGAATGGCATATTAGCAGACGAGATGGTGAGTAATACTAGTTTGTCATTTTACTTATAATTAGGTTTTGATGGTTGAAGATTTGATCCCAAAACAATACTAGAGATGAACTGAGCAGAAGGAATGAAGTATATAACTTGGTTTCAGGTTCCGACACTGGATAACAATGTTTATTCTGAAGGTGTCAAAATCCCAATGTATTTTTCCCTGGAGAAAATAATCTATGTACAATATTGGCTCACATTCAAACTTCTGCAAAGCTATGACATCCATGGTGCCAAGCCACATGACCACAGATAACAGCTTGAAAGCAGGCTACTTGGTGTGACTCAGTATCCTCCCTGACATTACTGAATTTTACTTTTCATTCTTCATACCTGCAGGGGATGAGTTTGCAAGGTGCTACTGGATGCATTCAACTCTTTAAAACACTTTGTCACTCAACAGCTTAATTGATTTTGCATTGAGACATTAGTTAAGAATGTTTAGACTACAATTTCTGTTCAGACTACAAATACTGGTTTACTTTGTTAAGCAGATCAACTGGTATTCCAAAATCATAACTGGTTTGGCTGAAAAAGTGCTTTATCCCAATTGATCTCTTGCATACTATCCTCTGGATGCCAGTGGAATTACATAAAATGATACGTCATGAAATCAGGTCATTCGGCCCAACTAGTTTGTGCTGATGTTTATACTCGACACGTACCTGCACGCCTCCTATGTCTCTCTCCTATATCCCTCTATTTCCTCACCCTCATCTTGCATCAAGTTTTCTTTATGTTGGATGCCCTTCAACTGCAACCAGTGTGAGTTCCATACATCGCCACCCTATGCGGGAAGTTTCTCGTATCCCTTAAGAAGTCCTGTAGCTCAGTGGTTAGAGCACTCGCTTTGCAAGCGAGAGATCAGAGTTCAATTCCAGGCAGAGGGCGAAACCTTGGGCAAGTTTCCTTACTCCACACAGAGCCTAATAATAATCCCTCCAAAACAATAATAAATTGGTCATTTTCAATCTACGACTGTTTGTGGAACATTGCTGTGCGCAATTGGCTGCCGCGTTCGCCCACAAATATACAGTCAATTCACTTTACAGTATATTCTGTGAAGCGCTTTGGGACGTCCTCCCGATGTGAAAAGCGCTATATCAAATGCAAGGATTATTATTATCTACTACTGGCTGTCTTTTATTTCTGTCCCATTGTTTTGGACTCGCCAACAGGTGGAAACAATTTATCAAAGTCCACCTTATCAAATTCTTTCATAATCTTAAATACTTCTATCTTGTCCCCGACTCAATCGTCCACAACTCGGGAGAGAAAATCTCCAGTGTATCCAATATTTCTTAATCGTTTTATCCATTCATCCCTGATAATAATAGATGCCCAAAGCTGTACAAACCCCAAGTGTGTGAAATTACCAAAAATTCTTACTATGTATCATGAAAAATTCCTTTTAAGAACAACCGTAATAGTATTTCAGCACCTTTGGACGTGAAAGGCGCTTTACCAACGTCATTTTGTTTTTGTTGTTGTATTTCTACACAATCAGATTGGATTAGTTCTTTCAAAAAGTGCTGGTTCCAAGAATACAATAAATTTAAAATGTTCGTGGCAGAGCTAGTATGCTTGTAATTGTAAACTCATTCTCCACTGTGGAGCTGCACTGAGCAGAAACTGAGTACACTAATTAGGAGGTACACTATAAGATGGTTTTGCATGGCTTCAAACATCTCATTTTAAAACTGCTATGTTGGAGGGGACTTCGAAGTATATCGTCTGCCTCCCTTGTAGTGTGGAGAAGTTGTTTTCTGTTTCCATACAAGATTTTAACCATGCAAAAAAAAAAGTCTAACATGACAGACATTCATTTTATAAAATCGTAATTTCATGTTTGAATGATGGACTCTTACTTTGCTTGCAGGGCTTGGGAAAGACTGTACAAGCCATAGCATTCCTGGCCTTTCTTTACCAGAAAGGAGACAAAGGACCACATCTCATCACAGTACCTGCCTCTACTCTAGGTAATTTGAGACAAAACACCATTAATTTAACAGTACTCGAGAGTAAAAAGACAAAATACCACAACTTATCCTGTTGTGACACTTTGCAGGCAGTGTTTCGTATTCTTGTACTGTTATTGAAAGCTTGCTGAATTTTTTTTAGGTGGTATATTTCTAGCAGGATATGTATTGAATTTCAGCTATTGCTCTGTGTTACCAGTTACCAGTGCTTAATAAATGCCAAAAGTCATAAAACGTATTCAGCAATGATGATTTCAGCAATGATGATTGTCTCATGATTTTACAATTTGTTCAGTGATTAAGAAATGTCTGTATAAGCATTGTAGGAATTTCATTTCACATAATATTTGAAATTTTTGAGCAGTATCTTATAAAAGTGATCCATTGACCTAACTTTAGTTCAATATATATATATATATATAAATAAAGATCTTGATCGGGTACCATTTTATTCAAACCTACTGCGATATGAGAACATATTGCAGTAGTAAATAAGATACATTTTACTCAGTGCTGTACAGCTTTATTTTCTATCAATGTGTAACTCACAACACATTGATTAGTTAATCTAATTACTACATTTTTTTTTGTTTTGTGTTTAATGTTGTTTGGTGAGTATTCTGTAAAACAACAGTAAATATTAAGATTTAATCTACAGTTTAAATGAGCATATTAAGTTTTTGTTCTGTGATTTCCCCAGACAACTGGATCCGAGAATTTAAGCATTGGTGCCCTGAACTCAAAATCCTTTTGTATTATGGTAAGAAAAGTACTACTTTTGTCTTTTTTCTCTTCGTTCTTTTTCTCCATCTCCACGTGTACAGTTTGGAACTGTGAGGAATTTTATTGTGGTATCTCTTACTAGTTAATCAGCACAGACTCTTTGTTTTAGTACAGTACTTTCATCCGCCTAGTTTGCAAGCTGAACAATTAACCAAAAAGTCACAGAAGCAAACCCTAATGTACTCGGTCTGCATTTTGCCATAAAGATCTACTTGCCATCTCACAAATTGTCTCTTTAGCACACTACCTTCTGTATATTTGCCAATAAATACAGTCACTGAACTTTACAGTAAAAATCCACTGAAGCGATTTGACACATTTTGACGACATGGTAAGGTGCAATATCAAAAACAGGAATTATTATATTTAACTATACATGGTCAATTAATGGTTAATGGTTTGAGTCTGTCATTTAAAATGCTCCTTGCATCCTTCGCGCGTATATATAGCATCTAATTAATTGATGCTTATGATTGTGTATTTTCTGTGGTTAGGTTCATTGGAAGATAGGAAGCTTCTCAGATCTGACATACTTCACAAGATTGTGGACTTCAATGTCATAGTAACCACGTAAGTTGTGGATTTGTCTTTTTTATTACACGCATTTTTACAACCAATACTAAACGTCAATAAATTATCAGAGATATTCACATCTCACAAAATCACTAGATCAGTTTGGCTGAACAGGATCCTTCAGCCAATCTGATCTCATCCTGCCAGAATAACCATGCTACCTTCACCCCCATCACAGCGTCAAGCTCCTTTTAAATGAGTCCAGTGTTGTGGTTTTTCCACAGTTCTGTGGAAAAATTGCAGCTCACCTTTTAGCCCAACTCATAGCTCATTCCCCGAATACTGGAGATGATGATTATTATGATCCTTATTGCATTACTCTACACTGCCTCTGGGACCTGGTCAGCCCCCTTTTGTCGCAGTGACCAGAGCTGTACGCAGGCAGTACTCTAGATGTGGCCTGATCAGAGCAATATCCAGGTAGAGGATGCCATCGGGGGATGTAAACACAGTTGATTTAGCAGTACACCCCGGCTGCACTGATAGCGGCAGACAAGTTTGTATCTGCAGGAAATAATCAGAAGTCTGTACTTTGAAGAATGTACGTAGAATTTGAAGTTTATTTTAAGCAAGTTATATCTAGGTAAGTAGTTCAACTTTTACAGGCATATTATTTGACCTATTTTAAAAAGTCATCGGAATTTTTTTTGCTGCTGTGGTACCTATTCTACATCACTAGAGGGAGCATAAACTCAAGGTTAGATTTCTACTGTCTAAAAATTTGTCCTAACAAGTCAGTTTATGCTCCCTCTAGTAGCAGAAAATGTGTCCTGCAGCACTTCCTTTCAGGACTCCAATAATCATGTGCTTATTTGATATCCCATCAGTTTTGTAAAAAGCATCAAATGATTTGCAGTAGATAAATAACCAGCAATCTCAATTGTGAGTCCAATGGGGATTAAATGGCTTCATGATGAGGCAATCATATTATAATAATAATAAATAATAATAATCCTTGCATTTGAAATAGCACTTTTCACGTCTTCGAGACGTCTTAAAGCGCTTCACAAAATAGACTAAGGTGAATTGACTGTATATTTGTGGGCGAAACGCGGCAACGAATTGCGCACAGCAGCGTCCCACAAACAGTCGTGGATTGAAGTGACCAATTTATTATTGTTTTTTTTCTTTTCCGGATTATTATCAGGCGTGTGGAGTAAGGAAACTTACCCAAGGTTTCGCCCTGCCGGGCATCGAACCCAAGTCTCTCGCTTGCGGAGTGAGTCTCCAACCACTGAGCTACAGGACTCCACATTTTATGTTCTAATCGGTTATCTTCCTCCTGCCCTAAACATGTTGTCTTATGTTGGGATTTATAATAAGTTCCAAAGGCGGTTCTGCAGCCTTCTGATACTCCCTCTATCCAAGTGATATTTTTATGTTTTATGTATGAGGCAGATTGTTTGTCCATGAGGGAGTAAGCCATCATAATATGTCCCAATTCTATCCTCCTCTGACGTTCATGTTCCAGCAGAAGTCATTGGATAGCGATGAGGACCATTTCTGATCGTGCTCTTCCCCAGCCAAGGGAAATTTTAGCGTAGACAAACTAACTCAAAATACCCTGTCTTCTGTATTAAACTTAATTAAACTCTTAAGCAATAATCATGAGAAAGTTGGACATTTAAAAACAAAAATGCAACCTTGGATTTAATTACGTATACTGTGAGTTTGCATTGAACCAGAAATGCATTCCAGTTTATATTTTCATTATTCCACTCTTCAGGTATTCCTGTTCAATTAGTAATGCAGATGATCGCAGTCTCTTTCGACGTGTAAAGCTCCATTATGCAGTTTTTGATGAAGGTCACATGCTGAAGAACATGAGTACCATCCGTTATCAGCATCTAATGACATTTAATGTAAGTTTAAGACAAATACCATTTGGTCTTCAGGCTATTTTTGTCTTGTTTTAATCTAATGTTCAGTGTCACATGTAATCATCCCAATTTGCTGGTTTCCTTTGGAAGATTTCTAGTGCTTGTGACCCAGAATTTCTGCTATTTTGTTCAATTTAAAAAATCTTGGATATTCTGGATATATTTTCTAAACTTCGCGATAAACAGTTATAAATATTCTTTAAAGAGCAAGAATGTTCTGTATAAATTTTGATCCACTTTTATATATCTCTTTAAATACTAGGCTCAACATCGCTTACTGCTGACTGGAACTCCACTGCAGAACAATCTCCTGGAACTGATGTCTCTGTTAAATTTTGTCATGCCAAACATGTTCAGCAGTAGTACCAGTGAGATCCGAAGGATGTTTTCTTCTAAAGCGGTAAGCACTAGGCAACTTTAAGAGAAATGATTTATGTGTAAAGAGCTATAAAAATATGGATTTTTTTTTACGAGATTGGACATTTTCTGAAAGGATATTTAGTGATGGTTGCAAGACTGGATGAACATTTTTTTAACTTGATTTTCCAAGGGAAAAGAGCTCAGCGACGAGTTATCCGGACTGGCAAGTTAGGGATAGGTCCTCCTGGGCCACACGAGACTCTCTGATTGGTGCAGGTGCTTGCGGAGGTTGCATGCACATGCTCAGATGCATCCAGGGCTTCGGTGGCTGGGCTTTCAGCCTCTCTGCCCCCACCCTCTGGAACTCCATCCAACAGTCTCTTTGCCTCGCTTCCTCCCTTGCCTCCTTCAAGGCCGGTCTCAAGACCCTCCTCTTTGATCGTGCATTTGGTCGGCCTCCCACCTCTCTGCCGTCCCTCACCCCTTTCCCACCCCTCCCCCCATGCTTGGGTCTGACCCCTGACTGTCCAGCGCCTTGGGATGTCCTCCCAACATGAAAGGCGCTCTATAAATGTAATTTTGTTGTTGTAAAGCAAAGTCCCTTATTAACATTTTGCATTTGAAGCTTCTGGGATATTGACACCATGGCGATTTAAGCTGTAGTGACAAGTTAAGCCAGGGTTGAAGTTATCAGTTTACTGTATAAGAACTTTGAATAAACTTCTTGGTTAATGGGAAGTTTTGTGCTGAGGCGCAGTGCCTACGAGGCACTAACTGATTTCAAAGATCCTTACTGATTAAAGAGAACACTTATTCCATCACACTGAGCTGGATTCAAGCCCACAGGTGAAATAACTACATGCTTTTTGTAAGCATATAAAAGCATAGGAAAAAAAACCTGATGTTTCTTTTCTGTTTCTGTTTGCTATTAGTGTTAGCCGATGTCGTTTTTTTCAATATATGTAGACATGCTTTTCTAAGATCCAAAAAGTTAATTCAAGCAACACTTGTAGGTATCTTCATAGTGCTGTTGTCTCCGAACATAACTGCTGTTTTCATATCTGGATTTTGTTTCTGCAATTCAATATGAGTGTTTTGTTTATTTTTAGAAAACCTCAGATGAACAAAGTACCTTTGAAAAAGGGAGGATTGCTCATGCCAAAAAGATCATGAAGCCATTTATCTTAAGGAGACTAAAAAGTGAGGTAATGATATATATACATTTAACAGTGGAATCAGTTGGGATGTTTAAAATAGAAACGGGTAGTGAACATAAGTATTTGAGGTATTAAAGAGTTGGATGAAAAGTTAAGATATTGAGATAAAAAAAATTATAAGATCTATTAAATTAGAACAAACTTACTGAATTGCTCCTCCTATATATAAATCCCAAAGTCCTGTAAATATACAAAACAATTAGAGTATAAAATATTTCAGACATCTTTGGCAATAGTAGAAAACCAGAAGATTGGTACTGACTGACTGTTGGGAAAAAGACATGTATTTTATTGCTCTTAAATTATTTTGAAAGACTTTGGTGGCACAAATTGTTTTTTTGTTTGTTTAGGTTTTGCAGCAGCTACCACCCAAGCAGGATCGTCTAGAGATATGTTCAATGTCAGAAAAACAGGGGCAAGCATACACTGCCCTTTTCAAGAAGTTAAAGAGGTCGATCAACAGAAATGGTAAGTACTGTATCTGGTAAAAGCATAACACCTATTCTCAACCTATTCACCAAGCCAGTATGGAACCTTGCTGTCTTATTTGACCCGCAACTGTCTTTTAAACCCCACATCTGTGCCACGACCAGCTCTGCTTTCCCCCAACTCTGCAACATTGTCCACCTCTGCCACTATCTCTTCCCTTAGGCTGCTGAGATCCTTATCCTATCTTTCATTACATCCAGGCTTGACTTTGCTAACTCCCACGCTAAGCTCTGTGACCCCATAACTCCTATCCTCTCCTGCCTTCACAAGCTCCCCGTACCCCAGATGATCAAGTTCAAGATCCTCAATCTCACTTTTGAAGGCCTTGCACCTCCCTCTCTGCCCTCCCACCTCCAAACGCCCCACCCCCCCAACCTTGCCCCACTCTAGGACTCCAGGTCCTAGCTCTGGTACAAACCCTTCACTTTCCAGACCTTGGGACATCCTCCCAACATGAAAGGTGCTGTATAAATGCAATTTTTTGTTGTTATAGGGTGACAAAAGTCGTGATAACTACTCTTATTAAGGAGTCCTGTAGCTTAGTGGTTGGAGCACTCGCCTCGCAAGTGGGAGACCTGGGGTTGATTCCCGGCAGTGCGAAACCTTGGGCAAGTTTCCTTATTCCACACCCCTGATAATAATCCCTCAAGAAAAAAATAATAAAATTGGTCACTTCAATCCAGGACTGTTTGTGGGACACTGCTGTGCGCAAATTGGCTGCTTCAGTGACATTTATTACCGAGTGGAGCATGTGAATCCTACAATGATGTTGTTACAGTAAAGTACAGTAAAGTTTGCAAAATCCCTGAAATTTTCAGTAAAAATTATGAAACTATGAAATCACTGAAATTGGGAGTCAGGGATTCCGTGAAAAAATGATCATATTATTATATTGGTAACTTGTTAGCATTATTAACAAATAAGTAATACGTTGTGAAAATTAATATTTTATTCACCATAAACTTCATGTGACATTTCATTCAGTGATGAGTCAGATGTTTATTTGTTAACACAAGTGAAGCTTCCACAACACCGGGAGATACATTTTAGCTTTGCTTTTCATCATTTACAATGGTTGGTCTGATATTTCCTCTGACCGCAGTTACACTATGTAAAGCCTTATCCACCACAAACAGACTGAAATGACAGCTTCACCGAGTGACACTGACTTTCCCTAGTTGACGCAGGTCTCTGTTAACAATCATTGTGGGCAGAGGGCTAATTGGTTCCTGGAATAGCGACCCCTCAGGATGACGGCCCCAGTCAACTGCGGGAATCACTTTTTCACAAAATCCCTGACTCCTAATTTCAGTGATTTCATGGTTTCACAATTTTACTGAACATATATATCAAGTTACACTCTCTTTCCTCCTACAATTTTATTCTGTGTTCATATCCTAGAAAAAAGCGATCTATGCAATGTAATGATGCAACTAAGAAAGATGGCAAACCACCCACTGCTACACAGGCAGTACTACACAGCTGACAAACTCCGGAAAATGTCCAAGTTAATGAAGAAGGTAAGGGTAGTAAGTAAGGTAATAAGGGTTTCCTGGGAGCTGACCCGAGGCATTTACCTATTAAGTGAATAAACTTTCTACTGAAAATAATAAAGGGAATACTGCAAGTAAATATGAAAAGTACTAAAATGCTAATAACCCATTGGTTAGCAGTGCAAACGGAAGTTGATTGGGATGAATCCCTATCCCCAAGTAATGGGTCTGCTCCTGGAGGGAGAGGGAAGGAAGAGGCAAGTGAGATCTCCTGGAGCTGAGTTGGCTCCAAGATAACATGCTTGGTAAAGGAATGTCAAAATCGAGTCAATCCTCTGACGGTTTTGGTAGTCCAGTTCCTGAGCCAGATAATTACACAGAACTCAAGGGCATTGCTAATGACAGACCAGCCAACCTGGCACGTTGGCAGAAGCTGGAGGGACAAACTGGACCAGGAGCAGAAAATACCCAACATGACCAGAACAAGCAACATATCTCCCTGTTGGGAAACTGAGCTCCTTCCTCCTGCGTGACACAGCGTTACGTACCACTGTGACTAAGCAAGGCTCTGTTGTAAAAGTAAAGTACAATGACTGATTTTAGTTTCAATAACACTGTGTATGGAATATGGAAAAGTGACAGTTTTGTCATATCTTTGGGAATGTCCTGATTTAAATAGCATTGTTTGGAGAAAGTTTGCTAGTGCCATTTGGGAAATTAATTTCAGATTTCTACTTGTTTTAATCTGTTTAAAGGAGCCTACCCACAGGGATGCCAATCCTGACCTCATTTTTGAAGACATGGAGGTGATGACAGATTTTGAATTACATCTTCTCTGCCAGGAGTTTGGCAGCATCCGTAACTTTCAGTTAGATAAAAACTTGCTGTTAGATTCGGGAAAGTTTCAAATATTAGAGCAGATGCTTGAAGATCTTAAAACACAGGTAAGTAGAATCCATTGCATTCTGGCAAAGCCAGGCAGCCCTGCCGTAATCCAAGCCATTGTTGGTTGACCAACCTGTCATTCTCATCACTGGGGCTTGGAGGCATAAACATGTTCTCCCGCTTGTGAACCAAAGTAAGTACTGGTCGGTTGGACGCATATGGTTACCATTACCTTCTGTCACGTCGCAAGATAGTTTTGGCTAAAAAAAAGTTTTTGATCCATTGGAGCTCCTTCCTTTCAGAATGCCCATACCATCTTTCCATTGCACCATTAAACTGTTTTACAGCTATTCTGTCCCAGCTCTCTGGAATTCCTTTGGGAGTTTTTTTTTAAGACTGAAAGGCCACCTTAGGAATCTGATCTTCAACTGATGTTAAACTTTGTTAATATATCTTGATCCAATTACCTACTCTGTATATATCATAAACCCTTTAATTTGTTTGTTATTAGGGTAGCAGAGTGGTCCTCTTTAGCCAATTCACTATGATGTTGGACATCCTTGAAGTTTTTCTGAAACATCATAAATACAGATATCTTCGAATGGATGGCAAAACTCAAATCTCTGAGAGGTAATCTTTTGAACAGTTTACCCTTCCATTGTTTGTATGATATGTATAGATATTTTTCCAGGGATCCCAAAGAACAACAACTGATATTTCTGTTGAATTCGCAGTCATAACTGCAAACATCTGTACAATATACAAATGTCTTAAGTTTAAAAACACTTTGACTTAAGGGGACCGGTAGTTAGCCATGCATTTCCATGGGTGTTCAGAAACAGACCCGCTGGTAGTTTTGCAGGGCTTTTTGTGATTCTCATTCTTTTCCTTCAGAATCCGTCAATGACTGCCTCTTTATTGTTGACTGAGAAGGTCATTGAAACATTGTTTTTCTAAAAATTTTGTACACTTGAGTTACTAGAAATTCAAGTGAGCTTGTCGTATGGGAGATACAACTCTTTCCTCTCTGCAAAGTTGGACCTGCTGCATGTCCCTTCTGCCCCACTGTTTCAGCTATTGTGCCTCAGCTCTGTGGAAATTGTTCCCCAAATCCGACTCACTCTTGCTCTCTGTTTTCAAAACTTATGTGAAAACCTAACTCTTCAGTCCACTTCTTGTAGATGTTCACTTACAAAATACACGGTTACTACACTTTACAATAAATCGTGGGAAGGATTTTGAGATGTTCTCTCAGTGTAAAAGGTGCTAAATCAAATGCAAGGATTAGAATTATTTTGCCCACAAAATATACAGTGAATTCACTTTACAGTATATTCTGTGAAGCGATTTAAGAAGTCTCGAAGACGTGATAAGGTGGTATATCAGATGCAAGGATTATTATTACCTCTTGCTTGAGTTTCCTATTTTTTCATAAAATTCTTTGAGATGTTATCCTACTTGCAAATTACTCTTTGAAATCACATTATCTTGTTTATGTATTTCCTTTGGAACTTAATTCCAGCAATGTAGCTTCTTAAAGCATAAGTTTGATGAGCAAAACTATTCACATTTTTAATTTAAATTAATCTTTGTGTGGGTTACAGGCAACTTTTCTTTTTTTTTCAGAATCCACGTGATCGATAATTTTAATACAGATATGGATATTTTTGTTTTCCTGTTGTCAACCAAAGCTGGAGGCCTGGGTATAAACTTAACCTCGGCCAATGTAGTCATCCTGCATGATATCGACTGTAATCCCTACAATGACAAACAAGCAGAAGACCGATGTCACAGAGTAGGACAAACAAAGTAAGATGATCATGAGATTGTAAAATCTTTTGTGTTTCTATTGTTAGGATCTCAAGTCTCTTGGTGTATCTAAAATGACTTGCACAGTGATATACATAGCCTGATGCAATTAACAAGAGCTCACCCCAATGCTTCTTATCCTGTGAAGAAGCAATGCAGTCTAAATTGAGTCTCTCAGGAGACTGAATACCTTTTGCAGTCTTTGTAGCAATGCAGAAATCAGCAGATGAAGGGTGTAAAACAATCTTTATTTTACAGACTCGGAAGAAGGTATGACAGCCAAACCAAAACCAAAATATTTATTTCTAACTTCAAACAGTTCTAATCCAACTTCTCGTCAGAACCTTTGGGGCTGGAGTGTAGTGCCACCTCCTCATACGCCACCTCAGTTGTAAATAAATTGCTTGAACAGATTTACTTCAAATCCGAGAGGTAGGATTTCCCTTGTGACAACAATCATACCTCGGCCAAGAGATTTATATTTATTCTACCTGTATTTAAATATTAAAGTATATCTTAGTGATAGGAAATTTCCTGCAGGATATGCAGATGAAACAGATTGGATCTAAACAATCACAGGATGAGCACGCAATATATCAAAGATACAGCAGGTGCTTCCCACCTAAACATGGAAATTGCCTGTGTATTGGAATGGAACATCCCAGTGGGAAGCATCCTGTTTACCTAATTCAGGAGACTATTAGTCACAGGTTGGAAAGAGCCACGTCCTGGGACTCCAAAGTGTGTGTTGGGGTACTGATGGATTTAATCAGCTAAAACCACATAGCTTCCCATTGAAAACATTGACTGGCAAGCTTCCTGATGCTTGTCAGACTACCCGCCACCCCCCCACCTGTTAGGATTATGGAGCACAATGTTAACAAGAGCTAAATGGGAAGAAAATAAATTGCTACAATTTCTTCCCACACTTACTCCACACAAAGAAAGCTTGTGACGTTCATAAACCCTGCACCTTGCCAGAGAAGCTTGGGTTGAAATAGATAAGGTGCATTGCGGCTTTCCAAATACGGAGTAGTTAGGCACTGATTCAATCTTATCATTCTCTTTTTCCAAGTGGACTAGTTTTGAGACGCAATTCTATGCATGTTGCAAACAGTCAGGAACTGGCTTCAGCGTACCATTAATAACCGCACTGATGCAAGGAAAAAAATGTTCAGATGGAGATGAAATATCTTGTTGATTGGACAATAGTTTCTCTCTTAATCCCTCTTTATCCTGCATGTATCCTTATGCCATTAGCTCTGTTTTACACTCTGTCAAAATACCTTGGCTGTTTTTTAAAGGTTTCATGATCTGTCTAACTCCTTTAGCAAGTGTTGCTTTTTGTGGATTTTCTTACCTACGTGAAGCATTTTTTCTTTTAAAAGAAATTCAAACTTAAAATTAAGGGAAGCTAATTGTATTTTTGATTCTCCTTTGCTCTCCCCCCGCCCCACACATTTTTTTTTACAGGACTGTGCACATTATAAAACTGGTCAGCAAAGGAACTATTGAGGAATCCATGCTTAAAAATGGTCAGCAGAAATTGAAGTTAGAACACGATATGACTTCATCAGAAACGGGTGAGTGAAAAACATGGGCTTTCTTTCTGAAATGGATATGAAGTTGGAGGAAGTTGCATCTTTGTTCTGTGTTTCTGGCACTGAGCAAGTAATTAAATTGATACAGTGCCTTCATATCAGGAGGATGTCTCAAATAGGTGAACAGGGTTTACAGGGAAATGTAGTGACTATTTTGTAAGCAAACACAGCAACCAATTTGTAAACAGTAGTGTACCACAAACAGCTGAGAAGTGAATGACTGATTTTTTTTTTGGCCAGGATACCGGGAGAAACTCTCTCGACTAGTGCCATGGGATCTTTAACATTTACATGAACAGGCAGAGGCTTAAGGTTTCATCCAAAGGATGGCACCTCTGACAATGCAGGGCTCTCCTAGTAGTACTGTGCTTGCTACATATGCATGTAGCTTTCGTTTAATAATTTATATTTAACCAATAAATGTCCACCTAGTGAACACTGAAGCACAAATAAAAAGCTTTCACTTCACGTAGGTGTGGCATACTAAGATCCAAATAAGGTCTCAATATCTGGCAAGATTTTGAACTGTAATATGGATTCTGCTCATCTGTAACAAGAAAGCCAAAGTTAACATGGCTGCAGTTGTTAATATTGTGACATTTTAAACTATTAAAAAATGACGTAAGCTGTTAAGTTTGTTGTATATTCTTTCTGTTTTCAAGGAGAGGAGGGCAGTATTCCACTGAACATGGCCACTTTGTTGAAGGCTTCATTAGGATTATAAAGATGTGTCTTTTCCTGAGCACCATTGGGGAAAATCTATATTGGATTCTGTGGGACACAACAGAGAAGAGGAACCTCTGACCTATCTTTGAAAGTGATGAAGCTTATTGAGTGGATGAGAACCATGAATAATTGTTGTAATGCCATCCCGTTTGTCAGCTTTCATATGTGAAGATGGGATTTGGAATTTTTTCTGCAGCAGCAAATTGGTCTATAACACTGATAGTGTGCAAACATTCAATTCCTCGGGCAAATTTAGAGGTTTGTTTAGGAATCTGAAGTTCCAGGTACCATCTGCAGGCCGATTATATTAATGCTGCAGTTCCCTCTAGTGGAAAACAGCGGGTACTAAAGCATTCCAACTTATTTTAATTTTGTCATTTTCACAATCTAACTCTAATATGTTATTTTCTATCAAACCATGCTTTTAAAAGAAGAGTCTTGTTTACGACTTGTGGAATTTCCTGTGCTCATTATATTCTCATTAGGCTACTCACCAAGTCGGAATTTGTCCTAAGGCATTTTCCCAATTCTTTATGGAATTCTAAACCTGCTGAAAGTGCTGTGAACTAACCCACTGTAAGCTATAATATGAACAAGTTGAGATGGAGATTCCACATTTTGTGACTTTCTACCTTAGACATAATAAAAAGTGAATGAACACCAGCTGACCTCAAGATAATTCATGCTCTTTGATTTCGGCTTTTTGTGTATAGAACAATGTGTAACGCATATTGGGGGGCAAACTGGTGTCACAATTGTTCTTTGTTTTACTCAATGTACTGTTTTTGACTTAACTGTCAATATATTGTATTTGTATGGAAAGGAGGAATTAAGTGCAAATAAAAATTCTGCAGTTTTTATTGTGGTTTCTAGCACACTGATCTACCATGTTCCAAAACGTGTTTCAACATTGTTTAAATGTGAGTATTTGATCACTATACATATTAGTCAATCATCATTATGTCCTACCTCTAACAAGAAAACAAACTCTTCAAGGATGCCGTCTCTTTAAGAAACTCTCACAGGAACTTGGGTGGTCTATGCTCCAGTTTCCGGTGGGTTAATGCATTATGGAAGGCTTGACCAAGGCTCCCTCAGCCTCCTCGTCCTCCTTGACCTATCTGCTGCCTTATCGTTGAATGCTCTATCCTCCTCCACCACCTTTCCTCTCACCTCAACCTTCATGGTTTTGTCCTTGAGTGGTTCAGATGCTACCTCTCACACCGTCTCCACTTCATCTCCACAAACAGCTTCTCTAGCACCATCTCGCATAGCGTTCCTCAGGGCTCTGTCCTTGGCCTGACTGTCCAGCAGTTTAGAACGTCTTCCTGATGTGAAAGGCCCTATACAAATGTCATTTAGTGTTGTATTATCACTTTTTTATATCATGAGTTTGCCTGCCAAGACCATCTCTGTTAAGTAACCTATAATTTAGAGCACCAGGAATTCCCCTGCTTCCCTCGAGTGTACCTTTCTTGGAGTCAGTTGAGCCGCTACTTCCACGGTGAAAAAAGTCACTATTCCAGAGCAAGAACTCGGAACACACTATAGTGTGGAGTCCTGTAGCTCAGTGGTTAGAGCACTCGCTTTGCGAGCGAGAGACCTGAGTTCAATTCCAGGCAGAGGGCGAAACCTTGGACAAGTTTCCTTACTCCACACAGAGCCTAATAATAATCCCTCCAGAACCAAAAACAATAATAAATTGGTCATTTTCAATCCACGACTGTTTGTGGGACATTGCTGTGCGCAATTGGCTGCTGCGTTTCGCCCACAAATATACAGTCAATTCACTTTACAGTGTGTTCTGTGAAGCGCTTTGGGACGTCCTCCCGACGTGAAAAGCGCTATATCAAATGCAAGGATTATTATTATTTATAGTGCCACTGTGGAGGCCACCAATGTGTTCCCTGGGCGCCTGCCTCTTCTCTTCACGCAGGCTGCCCCTGAAATTCTTCAAAGAAGATGCTTTGCGCTTAAAGAGAAATTAGGGTCAGGTTTGATATTCAGGCACATCTCAACGAAACTGTCATTTCAGTCACGTTTTTCATAAAATAAACAAAAGCTTTTGCACACGCCTCAAACCACAAGCTTGAACAAGGAACTTGTGCTGTCAATGTGATGTTGTACTGTTGGGTTCTCTCCTCGGGCATTGTGGTGTATTGCAGGAGTCATTGCTGTAAAAGTGACTTGATTGCATTGTTTGCCGCTGAGTTACAGAACATTTAATTTTTTGACACTTCTACAAGCCTACAAACCTCAGGCTTTCTGTCACTTCCGGCAGTGGCTAGCAGTTGGGTTCAGGAACCGCAGAGATCATTGATCGCCCTGGATGTGGGTGTCGGGGCCAGTTGGGAGAATGGCCAACTTCATTTCAACTGTTCCAAGTGCAAGTAGAGTCGAGGCAGATATCAGGATTTTAATATTCGACTTTGTTACTTCCAGTATAATTTGGTTGGAATAAGAGTTGGGCAGCACAGGTGATAGTCTACTGGAGGGAGTTCTGATTTTGTTTAGATTGTATTTGATCCAGTATGTGCACTGTTTTCAAATTCGCACTGAATACGCACTCTAAACCTGACACTGGTTTAACTCGTGAGGCGATACGATTTCCGTTAATTTAGCAGTAAACAGGATTTGATCTGCACTGAAGGGAACGTATTACTTGACTACTGTTTATGGCTTGGTGACGTTCTATTTTTAAAAAAAACGTGTAAGGCCTGGCTGGCCACACACGTGAGCCAAAGGGGATGGGGAGGCCGAAAGCTGACCGATAAAGTGCTGTCAAAGAGGAATGTTTTGAGACCGACCATGATGAGGGGCGGGAGGGAGGGACCAAGTCGGGATGGAGATGGGAATTCAGGATAGAGTGCCAGAGAGTGTGGGGCAGATCGGTTGAACGCTTGATAGGGGGCAGGTGCCGTGATGCCGGCCAGGGTTAGCCGAGCAAAAAAGAGCGACTGGGTCAGTAAGGTTGTAGGAGGTCGCAGAGGTAGAGCGAGGATTTTGAATCGAGTCCACTGGGTGATGGGGAGCCAGTGGAGCTGAGTGAGGACGGGGTTGATGGGCCTGGTGCGAGAGAGGACACAGGTTACAGAGTAATGGGTAATTTGCATCCTATGTAGGGAAGAGCTGAGGAATCCAGCAAGCAGGAATGTGATGAAAGTGTGGGTGAGGATTTTGGCGGCATATGTAAGGGGGCTTGAGGCAGGCAATTTACGGAGGTGAGGGACCACCTGAAGAACAAGGAGACGATCTAGCTATGATGCATCAAGAAAAGTTGATATTTATTTATCATCAAAGAGAAGGTAATAGAGTACGTTACATTTCAAATGATATTTGAAGGCAGTTGAATATTACAAGTTGTTTGCCCGTACAGGAAGAATGTCACAGTAACTGAATGCGGAGCAGATCAAACTTGGTTTTAATTAGCGTTGGGACAAAAATGGAGATGAGCTGCAGACGTAATGGTTGAGCGTTTAAAAAGCAGTTTTTTTTTAAATGAAATGACATCTTAAGTTTTAAATTGATTTAGAAATACCATTACATGTAGAATAACACAGCATTAGAAAGTTTTATTCAAGCTTGGCATTCAAAAGAGGTTCACATTTGATCTTTATTCTAGTTGAATTGGCATTTAAACTTTTTAGTATAATTGCTGTTGGTAATTTATTCATAATTTTACATAACATAATGTAGTAATTTGGCACATGTACAGTATTTTCTTCCAAGAGAGAAGGGTGACTCGTGGTAACTAGATAGATTGGTGTTGTTTTTAACTTACTGAATCTATTCCCTCTCCTTATTCCAAAATAGACAGTTCAAGGTCTTCTTGCCTAGTTAGTTTATTTCCTTTAACTCATTCTTATATTTTACTCGGTTGTACAGGCAATTAAATGCGAAAACAGGTGATATTAAACAAAGTGTTCCCTTGTTACTTTAATGCTGTACGTTGACTTCAGAAAATCTACTTTGATTCATTAACACACAGTGCGTCCAAGCTGAATGAAAATCCTCCTCAACTCCAGCCTAAGTATTCCCATCAGGAAACTAGAAAGCTGATGTGTTCCTGACTTCATTTCCTCCCTAAGATAGGCAATGAACAGCCAGCTCAGGTGGAACAATGTCTTGCATTCCCATCACACGTTAAACATTGCAAAGAACTGATCTCAATGTAAATAATATACATGTTATGTTAACCAGTTAATCAAACGCTACTGCTTAAAGTTCTTAACCTCATAAGCCACAATGATTTTTAAAGCAAATTATTGTTAAATGACTGGTGTAAAAAGTAATGTGATGCTTTTNGTTTAAACAAAGTTGTAGACTGAATCAGATCACAGCTAGAATACGGTGTTGGGTCTTTGTTTTATCCAAAAGGCTATTGAAGGAAGTTCCTCCACTCTCTCTTTCAGAGATAACAGTTTGGGATGGCTACATAAGACGTCGGCCTTCAGATTGGTGAGGGTGATGGAACACACAGCCCAGTGAAAATCAGCCCAGGTAACCTAGAAACAAGGAAAAATGGAATTTGTCACTTCTGAGTAGTCGTTACAGTAATAAATCACTGTTGAAAATTAGCACTCTATCGGCGTCAATGGAAGATATTTGCTTCTGTAGCCGTTTTGTGCACGTCATTTTTTGTTTTTTTTTGTTTTAGGATTTTCTCGCACTTTGTGGGGAAATATCTGGCCCTCTGTTTCTGCCCCAAATGAAAACTATTGGTTAAATTGCCCTTGGATCTATAAAGTGTAGATTGAGCAATGTGGGGGTGATAGGTTTGAAACAATGCCATGACTGAACAACACATCACATCGTGCCTCCTGTTTTTTTATATATAGGCTGTTAACAGTGCCAAACTCCAGTGCTCTTCTGACTCAATGCGACATTGAGAGCTATTGTCAGTGGAATCAAAAGAGCGAAAAGATAAGAGGAGATATGAATTGAAAAATAGTGCCATAAATTCAAAAGCAATAACTTAATGCACTTCCATTTGCAAAAAGTCAGTAGAAATAGATTCTGGTCAATGCATCACACAGATTAAGGCTAAATCAAAGGAAGAGTCACGCAATTGAAGTGATTGATACAGTCAATGCCTTCATATAATATACTGATAATGTGCATTGCTGGGTTTCATAAGACCCATTTAATTTCCCTTGTTGGTTATCTGCAGACCACCGCTGAATGCTAAAATCATTCAGGGATATTTTAATTTAATTATAAAGTACAATTTGAGTTCTCATAATGTTAAGTGCCTGTTGTTATAATCCGCACAATTCTGTCTGTGCGGATTATAACGACAGGCACTTATCTTTGTGTTTGCACGCGTTTGAGATGCCTACAAAAAGCCACGACGCTGAAAGTAATTACAGCGAAGTAAGTGCTTTACGCCAGAAATCTGGATCATTGCTGAAAGTTATTTTTTAGTTTGAAGCCGTCATCCACATTGGAGGTAAAGATTCAACATTTGAAGCAACTTCCAGCAGTAACTGGACGCTCATTGTGCCATCACCTTACAAGCCTGTGACTGGTGCTCAAAGGATTGATCGATTGGTGCTGCATCCAGTCCATAGTACTTCTAGGAATGAAGAATGACTTAAGACTTGCTGCTTCCTCTCCGTTAAAACCTGATTTTGAATATTTCAAAGCTCAAAGCAGCTTGTAATTTCAGAAGGAAATCGAGAGGGAGTGGAATGATTTTTCACGCCCACCTTTTGAGCCATAAAAGAAAAAAAAAAACCTGTTTAAGCTCTCCCCGTTCCATCCCTTCTTAAATGCTATAGTGAGCTGCAATTATCTTATTACAGGGCTGAATAAAGCCACCGTATTCAGATAAATTGGAAACGACTACTTTTTCTCCGTAAAGCAAGAAAACAAATCAAAAAGGTAAGGTATTTTTCACGTTTTTAAATTTGTTATTTTGTTAGAGAAAATTTAACAAAAAAATGCTTTAAGGCTATGTTGAAAATCGCTTAGATATAATCTTGATGCATATGGATCGTACTGCTGAAAAGGAATACACTTTATTAGAATTACTGTACTTTGCAGGCAAAAGAACATCATTTCCGCACAGTTCCTGTTCATCGTTACACGAATAAGAGGCTTTTTATTACTCCCATAAAATAAACCGCTTCAAAATGTTCCTTCGTAATTTCGGTACCATTTCTTTTCAGTAGAAAATGTTGAGATTTTAAACTTTGCATTGGGTGCCAAGCTGAGGACTCTGAATATATTATGTATAATATAATAAGGAAAGACGTAGACTGGATTTGATGGTTATGGTAAAGGAAGATCGGTAGAAGATTATCAAATATACCCTTCACGACTGAGGTTTGACGGTACCGAAGAATCGGATTTGTTGTCTGAAAGGAAATATGGGACAGTTCAACGGTGGGGCCCTAGCCCAGTGGCACACAAATTTATTCAGAGCAAGTCGAGTAGGCAGCAGGTCAACTGTGGAGCCGTGTCAACCAGAAGAGCAGTACACCTAGCCTGACTGGCTTCCAACTTCCCTGTTGTCTGGTTGCCGTTAATGTCATTTCCTGCGTGTCGTTGCCTGAGGCGCCGCTGATGGGACTTCATCAGCAACAACAGCGACAAACAAACAACAACTTGCATTTACACAGCGCCCTTAACGCGAGGCAGTGTCCCGAGAGCTCGACAGTGGCAGAGTCTGACAACGAGCCAAGGGGAGAGGGAGGGGGTGATGTGACTGTATGCACGATCAAAAAGGAAGGTCGTAAGGCGGGATTTGAAGGTGAGGAGGGAGGGAGGGGGCCAGGCGGAGGGATTGGAGCCCGGCAAGGACCGGTGTGATGGGGGAAACAAGAATTTGCTGTGGGTGAGTATCCGGCCTGTGGAGTTTTGGGCTATTTGTGTCTTGCGATGGTGGAGCTGGGGAGACCAGCGAGGAGGGCTTTGGAATAGTCCAGCCGCGAAGTGACGAAGGCTTGGACAAGGGTTTCGGCTTCATTTGTTGTGAGGGACAGACGGAACCGGGCAATGTGGCGGAGCTGGAAAAAGGTGGTTCTGGTCAGAAAACGGATGTAGGGTAAAACGGGAAACTGAGGATCGAACCTGACACCTAAGTTGTGCACGGATTTGGAGAGTCTGAGGGAGAGTCCGGGGAAGTTGAGGTCAGACCTGCAGGAGAGAAGACATTGATGGGAGCCAAAGAGTATGGTTTCCGTCTTGTCGACAGGAAATTTGCGCTCATCCAGGCCTCGATGTCCGTCAAACAAGCTGACAGGACATCAGCAGACTGGGAGTCGCAGCTGGAGGAGTTGAAGTAGATTTCAGTATCATCCGCATACACATGGAAGTTAACCCCACGTCCGCAGATGAGATCGCTGAGTGGGAGCATGTAGCTGAGGAAAGGAAGTGGGCCAAGGATGATGCCTTGGGGTATCCTGCAGGTGACCGGGCGGGGTGGGAGGAAAAAAACACTTGCCGAGATGTGTTGTTGGCAGTTTGTAAAGTAGTACTCGAACCATGCGAGTGCAGTCCCACTAAGGTGTATGAGGGAGGAGAGGTAGTGGAGGAGGATGGCATGGTGGAACATGGCGGAGAGGTCCAGGAGGATGAAGGGGCAGAGGGAGCCCTGGTCACAGAGAGAAAGGAAATCATTTATTACTTTAACGAGCCCCGTCTCTGTGCTGTGGGCTGGGAAAAAAAAAGACTGGAGGGGTTCGAGTAGGGAGTGGAGGGAGAGGTGTGAACGAAGTTGGTTGGCAATGAAAATGCTTGAGCCACAGTTGACGGTGAACCATGTGCCGTCTGCACTCGAGCAGTTGCTTTGGGGATTTGAGGGAGCAGAGGTGACTGTTGTACCAGGGGTAGCGGGTAGGTTTGGAGACGGACCTGGTTTTCAGGGGTACATGAGAATTGAAAGTTGAGAAGAGGTGATCGTTGAGGGCAGAAGCTTTGTCGACGGGTAGGAGGGAGATGAGGAAGTGGTCTAAAATGACCTTGTCTGTGATGGTTATCCATCACACAGAGGATCCAGTTCAAGATCCTGGTCCTCACCTTCAAAGCCCTCCGCGGTCTTGTTCCCCCCTACCTCTCCGACCTCCTAACCCCCTACCACCCTGTTCGCTCCCTCCGATCAGTGGGCTCCGGCCTGCTTCACGTACCCACCCTCGCTCGCCCCACTATCGGTGGGCGGACCTTCCACATTCTGCATCCACCCTTTGATACTCCATCCCGCAGACCCTCCGTCTCACCCCCTCCCTCGTCACCTTCAAGACCCACCTCAAGACCCTCCTTTTCAACCGTGCTTTCGACCTCCCTGCTTCCCCCCACCTGCGCTCTACCCTCCCACACCCCGACCCCCAGCTCGGGTCCGTAACTCTTGGGACGTCCTCCAGACGTAAAAGGCGCTTTACAAACGTAATTTTGTTGTTGTTGGTGGTGAGATCAGAGATGTCAAGACTATGAGTTCATGAAGGAAGCGATGTCAGCAGTGACATGTCTACCCAAAGGTCAGCCATTTTTACACCCTTCATTTATATCACAGCCTCGGGGAGAGACATAATAACACAGTTGTCTTGTATTGGTGATCAGATTGGAGAAAGAATAATGATTTAAAATTTGGGTAACGAGTAGTTAAAAGTTAAACTCAAATGCAAAATGTAGACAGTATTACTGTATGATTATACCGGTGGAATTAGACGAGTTATATAACATAAAAATTGATGCGCTCCTCCTGTCAATAGTACTGGTAGACAGGTGAGTGATTTGCTGAACAAGTAATAGTAATTTCTCTCCAGAATAAATGTACAAAGCACTGCATTTTAAAAGATATGCTGACATGACATCTGACAGACAAATGTAGCAATGCTTTCATGGTTCATATTGTGTAAGTTGGCAAATGGTCCGGTAAATTATGGAGTGATTTATTTGCTTGTCATTTTAAACGTTTAAGTATTTTATGTTAAAAACAAATCCACTGACTGTTCGTTAATTGGAGGTTTTTAGTGTTTGGATCAGACCTTTTGCTGGAAGAAAACCCAAGGTGCTTTTCCCAACTAGAATTCCTGGGGAATGGAGTGCTTTTTCAGCCAAAATTTAACATGAGAAGATTAGTGTACCAACATTTTTCAGTCATCTTACCTGCGTTTAAAAGAAAAATATTCCCATAATTAAAATCAAATGAATCTCAACCTACCGAATCGCCAACGAACCACATTTTGTCTCCCAATAAATTCTCTATCCCATCCAGGTACAAGTTGCTGTTGTTGATGAAGACGTCTTCGATCATCTTTTGCTGTAAGGGAGGAAATCATTGTTGAGTTCCTATTGAAAACACATCCTTTCCGGAATTGATCAATATAAATAGCATTTCCTTTACTGTTTACTCCTGACAACCAAGCAGTGTGCAACATGAGTGGATTGCGTCTCAATAAACTGTTAATGGGAATGCTTTTATAGGCGATTTGTTCCTGACTCTGGAACCAGTGGCCAATTTTTACATGCGTGCCTTGACAGCGTGTATCAGCTGGCTATTCCACCTTCACCACTTGTGATATCAAAAGCTTCCTACACCCTTTCACTAAGCTCTGCAAACATTTAAACCCAAACTTTTTGCAGCAATAAAGGTAAATAAAAACTACGGTGTAAATAGAATACAAGGGTACAAGTGTAGAATACAACGGGTCCGTTTAACCCGTTCCATGAGGAAATTTACTTTAAAATGTGATGATTCGTTCAGTTTACAAAGCATCTTAGTGAAGCGTATTTATAATGAGATAACGTTAGGATGGGCCTAATGGTCGGGTAAGGACACAACGGAAGGTTAAAGGCATAATGAACTAAAGCACCTTTATCTATTACTCTGAGATTTTGTTTGATAGCATTTTGCTCCTCTAACAGGTAAATAATTGTGAATGTTACTTTGGCCACTTTTGTCTCAACAGCAGTCGTGCGAGATGACGAATTTAAACGTCAAACCTACTTTCAAAGTTTGGTCCTTCTCTGTCCAGGGGAAAAGATTCATGAAATCATTAATTGTGTCCGCAATGGCATCCACTTGAGCTTGCTCCAAATTGGTATTCCCCGCTAAGCCTATCAGTGAAGAAACAGTATATCAATCTTACTGCAAAATAGATATACAGTTTTATATACTGTATATATGTGTGGGTAAAATATTTTGGTAATGCATGGACAGCATCTACAAATGATTGCACGAATTTGATTAACACTAACTTTGGTAAAAACAATGTGAGTGTAGTAGTAGTGCAATTTGCAATTTGTTAGTGCAATGTTAGTGTAATTACTATTACAAAGACTACAAATGTTAGTAAGTGCAAATATTAAGTTTTACAAGGAAAAGATTTATTTTTTTATCGATTGGCATCGGTCTCTTGTAATTTCACATCAAGCTGGCCAAACGCTTACCAAAAACATTTATCAGCATCTTGGAACACCGAGAATTGGGACCAGGAGGATGTAATTCTGCCCATCAAGCCTGTTCCACCAATTTATTAGATCTTGGAAGATTGTTTAAGGACAGTGCACAAGCCTTTCACCATAATTCCACCTCCACAACTTACAGTCTACCCAACTTTTCAACAAAAACTTGTGAGTGCTTTGAGCCTTCGTAATAATATGATAAGGGTTCAGTGAACCATCTTTGGATACCTTCCAAGCCCAGTGTATCCTTCCTAAGATTAGGAGTCTAAAACTCAACACGTTACTCCAAATGAAGTACTGACAAGCCCACTCTAAATTCCAGTCCTCTTACAATGAATGCTCGCTTCCCAATTGACTTACTGATTTCACTTCATCTGTAAACTAGATTTGAATGCCACCCCACTTCCCCTCCCCTCCCTTCTCCACCCCTGACCCCCAGCTCAGGTCTGAAATGCTGCACACTGTCCAGCGCCTTGGGACGTCCTCGCGACATGAATGGCGCTATACAAGTGTAATCTTGTTGTTGTTGTTTAATGATCTATGAACTTGCATTCCATCCCCCAGATCTCTCTGCTTATCTTCTCCTCCTAGTGTTGCCCCATTTGGAACATACTCTGTTCTACATACCAACCACTGTTCTTTCATGCATCGTGTTCTACCTCCCACTTTGCATTGTATTGTCGTAGTTCCACGAGTCCTTCCAGTAACTCCTTGCCAAAGTAGTTAATATTGGAACCGTAGAACGTTTCCGCACCAATGGGGGTCATTCAGCGTATTGTGCCTGTGCCTATCCTTCTTCCAGCGTTGCCTTAATTAAGTATTATGCAAAATCTTGCACAGTCTTAAATTTTGAGACATCGGTTTAAGGCTGAGACCATGATACAATTTTGGCTTTTGGGCAAGTTGAGGACCCAACAAATAACAAATTGTTTGATGTATTTTACCTGTTTCTCTCGCTAGGTATCTCGCAATAGCTGCGCTCTGGTTGATAACTACTCCATCCACCTCCAGGATCGGAACTTGCCTGAAAGTCAAAGCTGGAACACAAATCAAAAAGGCCAAATTAGTCTGTCAGTTCAATTCAATCTCTTCATAAGCCATTGTTACATGAGGTAAGATCTCACCCAATGGAGATCATCAATTCTCCATATCTGAATAGAGAGAGAATTGTTTAACAATGATGTGGATTTGTCACACATGTCAGACTGAATGTTTTCTCTCTCTCTTCAAATCCTTTCCAATTGCAAGTTACTGCAAGCTACCAGCCCAGAGCTCGGCCAGTCCATACCCTGCCAACCGGAGACAAAGCCGGTTATTTTTTTCAATGCGGCTGAAGAGCTGTCAGTGTGACTGGAATACCGGCCAGTATTAACCAGCCTAAGGTGGTCCTGTGACCAACCAAGAACTTTTGAACAGAATTGTTTTTGTACTTAAAAATTGTTTGGAATTGGCTGCTGCAGAACGAGATCTGTTGACTGATTCAATTCAAGCGGAGCTCACCACTGAGTTTATGCTACACTTCCGACTTTGGCAGATATCATGCTGCCACTTTAACTCATTGTTTCCCAGGACCTAAAGGTACTTGTCTCCCCAGGCTTTGAAAGCTATGTGTGGGGCGTTAAGCTAATCGTGGGGGGTTGTTGTTGGTGGTGGGGGGTGGGGGGTGGGGTTGTTTATGCAGCCACTTTGATTTCTCTCGTAACTCTGCTATTCTTTCAACCTTGGGTGATGTCAGGTTTCATGCGCCTTAATTATCTGTCCTTCGCGCCTGAAGACCTTCCTGTTCGCCTGTGCTTACGGTCATCTCCCCACCCCCCCCCCCGGCTCGGCGTTGAGTGCTCTGGGACGCTACCCTCCTTGAGGGGCGGGTACATAAACGCAAGTTGTTGTGGTTGCCCTTTTCACTCTGCGCTACTTACTTGGCTTTATGTTGGGCCAATCCGACCATTCTATCCTATTGTCTTCATACTTTATCCCATGATAAGCAAAAATATAGCGAGCGGTTTCGGCCCTTCCTCGCAACTGGAAATAGGTTAACCTGTAGTGTGGCATACTTGAACCTGCCCGACACAGAAAGCAAGGTGTGAGACACAGCACAACACATCCTTCACCGTCAGTTCAATCATTCGGGTTGCAGAAGTTTGACCGAAAACAAAACGAAGGTTCCAGGTGGCAAGGACACAGGGAGAAAAGCCGTTCAATCATTTCATAGCACGTTCGAAAGCATGTTATAACGCCTGATAATAATCCTTCAAAAAAAACAACAATGAAAAATTGGTCACTTCAACCCACGACTGTTTGTGGGGACGCTGCTCTGCGCAATTGGCTGCCACGATTCGCCCGCAAAGTATACAGTCGATTCACTTTACAGTCTATTCTGTGAAGCGCTTTGAGATGTCTCGAAGACATGAAAAGTGCTATATCAAATGCAAGGATTATTATTATTATAGAAGTTCAATAGCCACACATTTCTTACTTTTCTTACTTAAAATTGACAAGAAATATTGCAGATAAGTTCACGTTATCTTTCAGCGAAGATAAAAATAACAAATTGGGTTTCTACCTTTTAGTTTTTAATCTTCGGTGTGATGTTGAAATTCAGGAGGTCTTGAACCACTGCTGCGCTCTGGATAATCTAACCAGAAGCGAAGGATAACACGTAGTTAATCAATCAAACATCTGGAAGAAGTTCCATATGAGGATAAAACACAAACCCAGTTATAAAATTATGGAACGTTTACAGCACAGAACGGGGCCAATTATGCCACTCATCTCTGATGTACTCTGAGGATCTATTGTAATCCTGATTCCCGCCTGCTATTTTTCCATATCTAATACATTTTTTTAGCTTTTTATTACAGTTATAATAATAATAATAATCCTTGCATTTGATATAGCGCTTTTCACGTCGGGAGGACGTCCCAAAGCGCTTCACAGAACACACTGTAAAGTGAATTGACTGTATATTTGTGGGCGAACGCGGCAGCCAATTGCCCACAGCAATGTCCCACAAACAGTCGTAGATTGAAAATGACCAATTTATTATTGTTTTTGGTTTTGGAGGATTATTATTAGGCTCTGTGTGGAGTAAGGAAACTTGCCCAAGGTTTCGCCCTCTGCCTGGAATTGAACTCAGGTCTCTCGCTCGCAAAGCGAGTGCTCTAACCACTGAGCTACAGGACTCCACAAATAATAATAACAACAACAACAACAACAAGATTCCATTTATAGAGCGCCTTTCACGTCAGGAGGACGTCCCAAGGCGCTGCACAGTTGGGTCATGACCCGAGCAGGGGGGAAATGGTCAGGGTGAGGGGAGGGAAGGGAGGGAGAGAGGAGGGGGGAAATGGTCAGGGTGAGGGGAGGGAAGGGAGGGAGCGAGGAGGAGGAAGAGAGTCGAGAGGGGAGCTGAAGGCATTGTAATAATACAATAAGTACATATTTGAAATATATCTAATCTGTTTTACTTTTGTTCTGTGGGTGTGCGTGCGTGTGTGTGTGTGTATCTCTCTCTGTCTGTGAGTGTGTGTCTCTCTATATCTGTGTCATTTCATTCTTTATCGTTGATTTACATCATTTTCTTGGTTCCCGACACCTAAAACACTGCAACTTTTCATTTAAAGAAAAAAAAACAATTCAAACCTTTTGAATTCTCTCGGAGCTTGATCCTGTAAGTTCTCTGCTTTGCAAAAAAAAAAAAGGTTAAAGATTTGTCCACGGAGACCAAACGAGCAGTATTGTCAGGAACTTAGCATGACTAGGAATGTAATGCTCCCCACAAAACTCTGCTGAGCGCAACAGACTGCTCCTAGGTCCTAGTGCTTTTAGGATCTGTTACCGTTGCTTTCATCCGTGAAAATCATTGGAGTGAAGCCACATAGAAAGGGTAACGCAGGTAGATTGTTCTGGGCAGTCCAGACAGAAAACCCGCCGAGCAGACGTAGATCAATGATAAACATTCAAAACACTTTTCGAAATGCGAATGACCAAAACCCCAGGAATTATTTTTGCTCTTCAGGAGACACGTTTGCATTTGAAACTCATTCTTACGGAATCTATTGCTTCGGTTTCCAATTCAAGGTTGCAGGAAATCAGTGCGTTTAGTGGGCGAAATGACAGATCTAGAGAATTTAGATATTTGGAGCCGTGATCAGCCGGCACAGGGACAACTAATGGGTTGTCAACAGATTGTGAAATGCTGAAAAAGGCGGTTAAGAAAATAGATTGTGCTGGAGGTTCATAGTGAGTCACTTGACATCTGGTACTTATTGTTTTTTTTCAGGACTTGTTTCTAATACAGAGCACTGTAAAAACTGGAAAATTGCCCACCTCTTAAGTCAGAAGGTTGTGTGCTTAACCCCCACTCACGTAGTCAAGGCTGACATTCCAATGCAGTGCTGTTGGGCGGATGCTGTGTTTTGGATGAGATATTAAATCAAGGTCCCATCTGCCAGTTCAGGTTGAAGTCAAAGATCCAATAATAATAATAATAATAATAATAATAATCCTTGCATTTGATATAGCGCTTTTCACGTCGGGAGGACGTCCCAAAGCGCTTCACAGAATATACTGTAAAGTGAATTGACTGTATATTTGTGGGCGAACGCGGCAGCCAATTGCGCACAGCAATGTCCCACAAACAGTCGTAGATTGAAAATGACCAATTTATTATTGTTTTAGGTTTTTTGGAGGGATTATTATTAGGCTCTGTGTGGAGTAAGGAAACTTGCCCAAGGTTTCGCCGTCTGCCTGGAATTGAACTCAGGTCTCTCGCTTGCAAAGCGAGTGCTCTAACCACTGAGCTACAGGACTCCACAATGGTACTATTCGAAAAGAGAAGGGAGTTTCTCCTGGTGTCCTGGCCAACAATTTGCACAGACCACCCAGCTTGGCACATTAGCGGGAGTTTGCGGGGCAGACCAGTTACTTAGGGAGAGAGATTCTTCCCCTCTTGGTTCCTGTTAACTCAGCATGACACGGCTGCAATGGCCCCAGCTGGACAAACAGTGGGAACTTGCCAGGTAGTGCTCTCAGCACAGTGGTTTTAGCTCTTCATCTGCAAGAGGGTGAGTGTAGCCAAGAACAGAAAGAAGGTCACGTTCCGGCTACAGACCAAACTGCAGAACCTCCAGCGACGGCAGGCTGATGGAAACGATGTCAGAAAGGAACTCGAGGAGACGAAGGGTCAGCGAACTGCGCACTTTGCCGCCGAGGCCTCCAGGGTCATCTTCCGATCCAGGGTGCGCACGATAGAACAGGCCGAGATCTGCTCACGTTTCTTCTTTCAGAAAGCAAACAGACCCGGCTGTGTTATCGCTGGGCTGAGGGACGAAACGTGTTTGGTGCACGCAGAGCAGGCCGGTGTGCAGAGGAACACCAGAGCCTACCAACCCGCCCGCTCCCTCCGCTCAGCCGGCTCTGGCCTGCTCCACGTCCCCCGACCCACCCGCCCCACCATTGCTGGGAGAGGCTTCAGCCACTCTGCCCACAACCTCTGGAATTCCATCCCCCAGTCACTCCGCCTCACCCCCTCCTTAGCTTCCTTCAAGTCCCGCGTCAAGACCCTACTCTTCGACCATGCCATCGGCCACCCACCTTCCCCTCCCTTCTCCCCCCTGACCCCAGCTCGGGTCTGAAATGCTGTACACTGTCCAGTGCCTTGGGACCTCCTCCCGACATGAAAGGCGCTTTACACATGTAATCCTGTTGTTGTTGTTGTTTTATCCTGTACTGTGAAAAACCCAAGGATAGCACGGCTTCCCGGGATCCAGGTGCTGGATGAGGAGAGCCGGGAGCACTTCGACAGCCCTCTCTCTTCCTTGACGAGCCGACCAGGGCTGTCAAAGCCCTCCAGACCGGTAAGACCCCGGAGGTGATGGCCTCCTGGTGGAGCTCTGCTCGGCTCCGTGGGACGTGATGGGCCCAGACCTGCTGAAGGCCGACAACAACAACAGGGACCATGGCAGAGTCTATGAGGAAAGGCAGCTTCTCCCCACTGTTCAAACAAGAGGGGGAGAAGGAGGAGATAAAGAATTGGCGACTGATCTCGCTCCTGAATGTGGACTATAAGATCCTGGCAAAGGTGATCTCTGGGCGGGTAATGCTCCCAGACCAGACCCGCACAGTTCCGGGGAAGGATCTCGGATAGCCTTGCGCTGCTCATGGATACCATCTCCTCCGTACAGGACAGGGGGTTGAAGGCCTGCCAGATAAGCCTTGATCAAGAGAAAGCCTTTGACAGGGTAACTCACAGCTACCTGGATGACGCACTCTCCAAAATGGGCTTCGGGGGAGGGAACACCCAAGTGGATCCGACTGCTCTACACAGACATCTGTAGCGCAGTTACAGTCAACGGGTACGAGACTGAGCCATTCCCCATCAGGTCGAGAGTAAGGATGTAAGGACTGTCTTAGTCTCTCACCCTGTTTGTCTGCTCCATTGAACCCTTTGCACAAGGCCCTCAGAGAACATCAGAGATGTCGCCATCTCGGGCAGCCACGGCACACAAGCCAAGGCCTTCCCTGTATATGAAAGATGTCACCATCTTTTGCACAGACCAGAAATCGCTCTCGAGCCTGCTGGGCATTTTTGACCGGTTTGAGCAAGTCTCAGGGGTGTATTTTGGAGACCGGAGAGGACACAGTCACGTACCATTTGCGGTGAAGCCAGAACTACATCAAAGTCCTCGGCATCTGGTTCGGGGCTGCCGGGGTGGGGTGGGGAGGGGGGGGGTGCCAAAAATGCTGGGAGGGGCATCCAGGCAAAGTGAGGAAGAAACTGGTGATGTGGCACCAGGTGATAAAGTGTGAGGCCGTCTCGGTGTTACTGTACGTGGCCCGGGTCTGGCCTTTGCCCAGGAACAAAGCCACTGCAGTCACCGGAGAGGTCTTCCACCTGATCTGGGGGTCCAAGATGGATCGTGTCCGCACAGGGACACGATGCACAAAACCCCGGAAAGGTGGGGGGTGGTGGGGGGGGGGGGGGTGAAAAGGGGTCCCTAACATAGCCCTGATCCTCATGCCCACCTTTGTGTGTAGCCGCCTGAGGCTGTGCCTGGAGCCCCGGTACGAGCTGGGTTTCTACCTGTACCCGGTGCTAAGAAGGGTGGGTCTGGCAGAACTGCCCCGAAACGTTCCACACAGTTGGAGCGTGCAGCACCACCTATCCGGTGTCAGGGGGTACCCTGCAGCGACAGCCAGCTACGTCAACCAACCCTGACCAACAGCCATCAGGACACGGCCTGGCTGGCGACGAAAGGAGCTTCCAGTCCCTCTCAGGGCTTTCGTGCCCGGTCGAGGTCTGGGCCAGTCGGCACGTTGCCCTCGGGATGTGGCGGACACGGAGGGGGGTGACTCTCCCGGCTGCTTTAAAGGGAGCGTCCAAAAAAAAAAAACGTGCGCACAACCTGTGTGCGGTGAAGGAATGTACCGTAAGCAAACAGAATGGGTTTTTTTCTATCGGGAGAAAGGGGAAAAATTGTAACGGAAGATGTCGTACTTTGTGTTTGTTTGGACTTCTGTTGTTATCCAAGTATTACATTTATAGATCGATAGATCGATAGATAGATAGATAGAGAGAGAGAGAGAGAGAGAGAGAGAGAGAGAGAGAGAGAGAGAGATAGATAGATAGATAGATAGATAGATAGATAGATAGATAGATAGATAGATAGATAGATAGATAGATAGATAGATAGATAGATAGATATTTTCAAAACAAAAAATAAAGCGGTTTTAGCTCTGTGGCTTTAGTTCCGTGGTTTTAGCTCTGTGGCTTTAGCTCCGTGGTTTTAGCTCTGTGGCTTTAGCTCTGTTTAGCCTCTATTCGTGCCAACATACGTCTAATACTTCCCAGGATGAGGTTGGCATTCTGCCGGGAGAGGGTACGTCTTCCAATTTCTTTGTATTGGTGGTTTGCGCACGCGGAATTGTCAGTCAGGCTTGGATAAGCTAAGCATGTCACAGCCGGCTGAACAACACTGATGTGCAATTCCAGCGTGTTCTCTTCTTAGTCCAGATATCCAGCATTCATCGTTTTGCTTTTCATTTGCATGCGATAAAGGATTGTACTGCTCCTTTGTGTGTGCATTTGGCCTTCGATTTGTTTTATTGATAATGAAGTTCACTGCATTCCCTCGGAGGCTTACTGACCCACATTTGCAAAGCCAGGAGAGCACAAGTCAAAAGAATTTTTAAGTGGGCAACAAACTAATAAGTTTGAGACCATTGCCTTAGTCAAACGAACGCTTTTACTAAAGTTTGCACCTTCTACACAACACAGGAATGAGTTGCAATCCAGCTACCTTCAGTAGTTGGTTGAATTGCCTACAGTTGCAAGAATAGACAGCAAAGATTTTTAAAAAAAACCCAGAAAAGCTAATTCGGCTGACTGTTCAGAAATCTGAAAATAAAACTAGGTGTGATGTCCATTTCCACGTTTGCTAACTTTGAACCCAATTCAAGTGACGTACCAAAGGAATCGCAGGAGGAAATCACAGCAAAATGAATGACCTGTTTCAGTAACATTTACACCCGAACTTGTGTTTACTTCCATGACTAGCAAATAGAATCCTCACCACTACTGCCACTGATTCCTATCAGTAAAATGACTGACCAGATACGTTAAGCCCTGTAGCTTGGATTTTGTAACCATAAAGTCTAAACCACGTACAAGGCACATATATTTTCGGTATCGTTTTCCAAAAAAGAGAACGCTACCGGCTGAGCTGGCCCGACACCAAAAGTACCAGCAACTGAAGTTGATCCCATAAACTTCAGAATGTTTCCACACGAGTACTGACCTGTATTTAGAGATTGTGTACTGAGTGTGGTAGATATTCAACTTTTGCATTTACTTTTGCATGGGGTAACCACAGGCTTTGCATAGAAAGAAATGCAAACAAAATCCATCTCGTTATTCGCTACTGCCATACAGTTTGACGTGAGGTGTATATCAGGAACCGGATTTTGGAATTACATAGGAGTTCAAATGGTAATATTCTTAGAGGATTTCAATGGTTCATGAGTTGAATATTGGGAACACCCGACAGTGTGGCAAATTAAAATCAGAATACATATAGCTTAGGATTTCCTATTTTCCACAATATAGACGTACGTCTTTGAATCAGATCGCAAGTCCCTGCAGTCTAATCTACCTGCCAGGTAAGCAGCTGGTACTTGTGCAGGTAGTTGCTCACAAATGTAAAGGAGTAGTGGCTGAAGTGTGGGGTTATTGAGGAGCCCATAGAAACACAGATCAGTTGCCGCAGATACATTAATTGATTGTGACACGGTAATGAAATGCAATTTGATTTTCCCAGCTCAGCGGGATGCCCAACACACTTAGCCCAGATGAGATGACCAATCAGGCATATGATTTAATACACAAAGTCAATAATTGCAGTAATCCAGCGTCAAATTGGCTTCACATTCTCACCGGGGTATTTTGTGTGGTGAACGCTTCACCATCCCTTGATGCAGAGAACATTGTTTCTTACACGCAGATTACAGGATATCTATTAACTGGATACAAGTTGGAAAGAAGTTTGCAACATGAAAAGAGAAGGGATTTTGGCCACGTTTCAGGTAGGCAACTTGAATTTGTAAAATCTGCGGAAAACAACACCGAGGGACTTGTGGAAAAACGTATGAAAAGTGTGGGTTTGACACTGGAAAGGTGCTTTCCCGTGTGATGGCTGTCAATGCTTATCTCGAATCTATTACAAGAAAAAGCTTTTACATTGTTCGTGCACACAAAGAAATCAATGGAAGGAAAATTTACTGCACTGGGGTTACATGGCATGGATGGAGATGAAAGGAAAATATTATCAGGGGTAAAATATAGTTTAAATGCACCCTAGTGTAGAAGGGAGGGTTCATTTTGGTTAAAGGACTATTGTTTTCATGAAAGATCCTTTTACTCAACATAGATAGCAACTTAAATCGCTTCAGCTCCGTGGGAATGGCACAAGGTTCTGTTTTTCTCTCAACCCTTCCCAAACAAACAATAATTTTACAAAACTTTGTTTTCAACAATAACAACTTGCATTTCGCCCACAAATATACGGTCAATTCACTTTACAGTCTATTCCGTAAAGCGCTTTGAGACATCTCGAAGACGTGAAAAGCGCTATATCAAATACAAGGATTATTATTATTATTTATACAGCGCAGTTTAGTGTCCCAGAGCGCTTTCATTTAGATAGTGGCTCCTTCAATATCCTGTTCTAAGATTCAACCACTGACTGCATCTTGTTTGAGAACGAGTTGACTGATTTTGGCATGAAATTCTATCTTTCCTCGTGTTGCCTTCCAGAAATCATCTTTGCCCTTGTTAAAGGAATTTGTCTGTATGAGAGCGGTGTATATTGTTTAGCATGTTGTTACCACATAGCACTGATAATGTAATTATAATGTAGTTACGCAGTTAATATGGCCACCTGCTCTCCAGGATCAAAGCAGCCATGTATGTGAATGTTCACTTAATCCCTTTAAGAGTCTTGAGCTGGCAACGTACATTTGCTGAAATGAAAATCCCCAAAATATCGATCCAACTGGAGTTGTATTTAGGGCTGTAAAGGGCAGTTTCAGGACAGACAACAGGAAGTATTTTTTTATGACATGAAGGCAATAGTAAGACCAAATGAGCCACAGTAACGCCAATGGTCACCAGATCATTCCAGCACTTCCTCCTTAATAGTACAGATAACGTAGTTTACTTCAGCGTATGAAACATTCATTCATCTTATTCAAAGCAAAACCAACATAAATGCCCTGTACTTATCTTAAATGAAGGAAATAAAAGATCCCAAATCCCTTATAATAATAGTAATAATCCTTAATAATCCTTGCATTTGATATAGCGCTTTTCACGTCGGGAGGACGTCCCAAAGCGCTTCACAGAACACACTGTAAAGTGAATTGACTGTGATTATTTGTGGGCGAACGCGGCAGCCAATTGTGCACAGCAATGTCCCACAACAGTCGTAGAAAATGACTAATTTATTATTGTTTTTGGAGGGATTATTATTAGGCTCTGTGTGGAGTAAGGAAACTTGCCCAAGGTTTCGCCCTCTGCCTGGAATTGAACTCAGGTCTCTCGCTTGCAAAGCGAGCGCTCTAACCACTAAGTTACAGGACTTCAAAAGAGGATATAAAGAAAGCTGTAACATAGATAAGGGATTTTGATGCAGTGCACTGTTGGATTTTAGGCAAATAAAGAAAGGACAGAATGGAACTAAGACCCAAGCCCATGACTTTCATTTAATGCCAAAGTATTTCATAAGGCGCTCAATCATTCTAAATCATCCCTTGAACATTGGGCTAATGTCAAAACATGTTTATTTTGTTGCAGGCTCCAACCATGGATTCCCACCACCGGACCTTTGACACGGTCAATGTTCCTGACTGTATTCACTATATCTTTGGCAGCTGCATTATTGTGATTGGCACCATTGGAGTCTTGGGGAATCTCCTGGTACTTTATGCAGTTTACAGGTAACACATTATTTCCAAAGTGCTTGGCTTCTTACCCAAATTTACGAAAAATCACCTTTAACATCCTTCAGTTTAAACATTTTGGTGCATTTATCGGAAATGTCTTGCATCGCTCAAAGCAAATGTCTAGAGTTTCACAAGACAGTGGAAGGACTGGTTTGATCCAAGCTATAGAAAAGCTGACTTTTGGATTCAGTACTGATAGTGGTAAAAGTAAGAGACACAACAGGAAACTCAGTTTGATAGTGAGGGACAGTCTAGGGGGAAATTTACCATACTTCATGGCGTGATAATAAGTGGATCAGATAATAATAATAATAATAATTCTTGCATTTGATATAGTGCTTTATCATGTCATTGAAACGTCTTAAAGAACTTCACAGTGACAGGGGTGAGATGGGAATTTTGTTTTTACTTGCAAGGCACCAGAAGGTTTTGCCTCTCTGCCACTTGTGGTGTCTTTTGAGTGAATTGTAGCAAAGAAAGGAGGACAGGCCCAGATGTCAAACACCAGCCAGTCCAACCCCAGCAACAGCCGGTTTCACAAAGATCAGTAAACACTGGGTTCAGGTTGAAACCTTACTGCAGAGTGACCAACAGACCAACAGAGGGGAGAAGGAATGATTGACACAGGTTCAGTTTTGTTGCAAATGCCGAATCGGAATTGGAAATAAATTGGATCACATTCCATTGCACGTGAACCACAGCATTGTCTTTGATGAGTTAGGAAACACCAACATTTCACCCCAGTGTTTCCATATGGTTGAATCTGGTTGTATGATACATGAACAATAAAGGGTCTGAAGCAACGTCTCACAATGTAGTCCAGAACCTACTGTTTGTCGTATACAAACTTGACAAATTAAATTCCAAATCTTTGCATTCGATTTCCCAGTTTTTTTTNCCATATCCTTTGATGCCTTTCTCAGAAAATCCAAGTAAATTATATTCCCTGAATTACCCTTGTCCAATAGTGTAAGCTCTTCCCTATTGAACATAAGAATTTCTGGACGAAAGCCGACCAAAGTCCATTCAGTTGGCCTTTCACCCTCCTGGCAGCTGCATGCGCATGTCATGTCCCAAATTATATACTGTATCCCAAGATATTATTTTATTAGTATGTAGAATCCTGTAAATCAGTCGCCTCGCAAGCGAGAAACCTAGGTTCGGTTCCCTGCTGGTTGAAACATTGGGCAAGTTTCCTTACTCCACACGCCTCTGTTTACATAGCAGTAAGTGAGAACCCGATTGTTAGTCGATCGACGGATCGCTTTTTCAGGGGTAATAATCCCTTCACAATAAAATGATAATAATATTTTGGTCACTCAATCCACGACTGTTTGTGGAACACTGCTGCGCTTAACTCACAAAATGTACAGTCAATTCCCTTTACAGTATATTCTGTGAAGCGCTACATCAAATGCAAGGATTATTATTATTACTATTTCCTAATAGAAATCTGCCTAATTTGTTTTTGAAAGATTCGACACTTGAGCATTACCTGCCAATGGTACGAGTTATTGGGTTTTAAATTGCATATTAACTTGTAGATATGACATGAAAAGAAAGGTATGCAAACTAGATTTAATCTCTGAATGTTCAGCCCACACAAATTTTCAGCATTTGCTTCGTACAATTGGGTCAAGTTGCACATTATCAAAGGTGTCTCCTCACTCATGACTTGCAAAATGGTGATAATGTGGTGTTCTCGGGTGTCAGCGTAACCACATAGAAGATTGTAAAAGTTTATCAAATGGGTTCAAACCCAGGTTGTGGGAGGAAAGCATAGTGTGGTGCTAATTGTCATTGTTTTTCCCCTTCCTGCTTTCAGAACTGTTCCTCCAAGTATCTTGTAACTAATCTTGGCATATTGTGTATGTAGGTGTCAGCCGAGTTCAGTTGATCGTTCTCTCGCCCCTAAAGATTGTGGCTTCAAGCCCATGCAAAACTTTGAGCTGACAGTCTGGGATGATTAAATCAAGGTCCTGTCTGTCTGTTCGAAAAGGCAAGTTTCTCCCAATTGCCTGACCAACAATCTCCCCAATAAAACTGGTTACTCACTTCATGGCTGTTGGTTACCACCTTCACCAACAATTCCCCAGTCACTACAGTAAACTCTATCAAATGCTTTTCAACCTGATAAAGCACGATAGCAAATGCAATACTGCAGTATCATTATGTACAGTACTCATGCAGGAAAATAGTTAACTATTTTTAAAAGGTCTGATATCTTGTCAGCTCGTCGTCGTACAATTTTAAGTAAAGTACAATTTAAGCTCAAGTAAGATGTTATCGTTGGAAAGCTGCACGAGGAAATAAAAACAATCCTCTATCGCTAATAATTATTCACAAAAGATAGTGGCTAAATAGAGATCAGTAACTATCAGTCGTTCCTATTGCTAAATAGTGAAAACATTTGAGGAGGAAGACAGCTACTTCCTATAATTCAGAAATATTGAAATAGATTACTGCGCTCACAGCATTTATGAATCTGAACCTTAACAGGAATAATGATAAATTTACCTGCTTCGCGGCAAAACCTTGTGACAAGGCACGAAAATGACAGATATTTTGACAGAAATAAGACGCGATGATCTGTGAACCTTTGTAGCTTTCCCGATTCGCGAAAGAGAGGAACACCGGTAAACGCGAAGTAACGTTCAAACATTTGAGCACATAATGAGTAGGTACTTTTATCAAGCCAACAAAGGAACTCCTGACCTAAATCTGATAAGATTGCACAAACCTGAAACCGTGTGTATTCAAAGTGAGAAAGCACCAAAATTTCCTTGAGATTGGAAAACAAAGGACACATGTATCATGGCAGGTACCAAGGAACAAAAGGTGAAATGAAAGCCATGGAAATGTTAGGTACTCTATATGCAAATGTTGTGCTATATGCCAGAAAGAGTGTGAGAGAATGTGAATGATTGACAGAGAGGGGGAGAGAGGAAGTAATTGTGAGAGCGTGAGGGTGGAGTGCAAAATAGAGAGAGAGAGAGAGAACAGAGAGAGAACGGAGAGAGAGAGGAATTGAGGGCAGAGTTTTGTGGTTCACTCAGGAAAGATGATCAGGAGCCTCCGTCAGCCGTCACAGGAGACCGAGGATAATAATAATAATAATAATCCTTGCATTTGATATAGCGCTTTTCACGTCGGGAGGACGTCCCAAAGCGCTTCACAGAACACACTGTAAAGTGAATTGACTGTATATTTGTGGGCGAACGCGGCAGCCAATTGCGCACAGCAATGTCCCACAAACAGTCGTGGATTGAAAATGACCAATTTATTATTGTTTTTGGTTTTGGAGGGATTATTATTAGGCTCTGTGTGGAGTAAGGAAACTTGCCCAAGGTTTCGCCCTCTGCCTGGAATTGAACTCAGGTCTCTCGCTTGCAAAGCGAGTGCTCTAACCACTGAGCTACAGGACTCCACTGAGCTACAGGATAGGCACCGAGTACTGTTCCTTGCAGCTTCCTCGCTGCCACTTTTCCCAGGGAGAGACTCTTCAATGGCCTTTCCCTGTATCCCACCTCGATATGGAAATCCCAGCGATGGTTATTGGAATGGAATGCGCGCTCTCTCGCTGGAAGTAAACATCCTGCTCACTTAACTCCAGAAACTATAAGCCGCAGGTTGGCAAAAGCCAAGGGTGTGGGGGGGGGGAATCTCAGAGTGTGCGTTGGGGTAAATGCTGGAGTCTAACCAGCTAATACCACACAGCTCACCATTGATATCGCTGTCTGGTAAGATTTCCTGCTGCTCGTCCGATGCTGTATACACCCCTCCCTCCCCCCACCATAATCTAATAAAGCTAAGATTCAGTATTATTATTATTATGATGATGACGATGACTCAAACATATTACTGAGCAAAACGATGACTATGCATTTGACCAAAAAAGAAAAGCTTGATAACAAGTCGGTGTGACAGAACTTTTGAAATGTTATTCTAACAATTACTCTTTGCTGCTCTTTATGATTGTTTTATCACGCTGGGGTGTGAGATGCCATAACAGGTTTGATTTTGGTTTTACCCTCCGTTTCGGGATGTGGATGGCGCAGGCATTTTGCTTTATCCATCAAAATAATCCTGGTTGCCCAGGAAAGCGCTGGTCGGGCCTTCTCTTTAAACCACGGTGGTTTGTGCGAGTGATGGAGCACGTACAGTGCTGTTGAGTGGGGAGCTCCAGGATTTCGAACTCAGCGGCAGTGAACGAAGAGGGGATGTGGGTCCGAGTCAGGACGGTGAGTGATTTGGAAAGGAATTTAGAGAAGCTGGTATACAGCCCCACCACAGGAGGGGGTGTTCATGTCGTTTCTGCATGGTGGATGACACTGGGCTGCAACAACAACAACAACAACAACAAATGGCACTTGTATAGCGCCTTTCAGGTCGGAAAGATGTTCCAGAGCGCGGTGGGTTCTGTGCATAGAACCGCACTGCAGCAACACGGACGTCGTCGATATGACAATTAAGACATCAAATCCTGTGGGGGGGGGGGTGGTTTTCAAATAAAATGTTTTGTTTCTTTCACTTGAAATTGCCCGCAGCGACAAGAAACTGAGGACGGCACCAAACTTCTTCATAACCAACCTGGCAGTCAGCGACTTCCTGATGTCCGCCTCCCAGTCTCCCGTCTTCTTCGTCAGCAGTTTAAACAAGCGCTGGATATTTGGCAATATCGGTGAGCCTGCTCCTCATTACTCTGCCATGTCTATTCCTGGCAGACGTTTTGACAGCTTAATCATTGGGTCTTAGTTCTCGAATGCATTTTACCGCCCGCTGATGAGATTGGCTTTGTTTAATTTAAATGGAAATAAGAAATTGTGCAAGCGCAGTGGAGAGCAATGAGGATGATACAGAAATGATCCGAGCAACAATGAAGCAAGCTCGGGCTCTTCAGTGTGAAAAAAAAGTTGACCCTCAGAAAGGATCGTATGGAAGTATATAAGACTTAAAATGAACGTGTGCGTGTGGTGTGGCGATCCCAGTGTTGTTTCTGGTGTACTTAAGGCAACAAAACAATCCTTAAATTTGATATAGTGCCTTGTCACATCGAAACATCTCGAAATGCTTCAGATATTTTCTGTAGCGTGTAGTGACTGTATATTTGTAGGCGCACGGGGCGATCAAGTTCCAGCGTGTGTTGTTTTTATCTTTCCTTTAATAATCTGTTCCGGGTGGCTGAATATCTACCAAGAGAAGTTTCGTAACCTAGTGTTTAGAGAACAACAACCTGCAAAAGGCTTCTTGCAGCACTTAATAGTGGCCGAGCCCAATGCAGAGCCAGGGGGAGGCGGAGGGGGAAGGTGATCGTAGACACGGTCAAAGGGGAAGGTCTTCAAGCGCGACTTGAAAATGGGGAGAGAGTGGGGGCCGAGGTGAAGGGATCGAGGGAGAGAATTCCACAGCTCTGGGGAGCAGTGGCTGAAAGCACGGCAGCCGATGGTGGGGCAGAGTGTCCCAGGGATAAGGAGGAGGCCGGAGCCAGTCGAGCGGAGGCAGCGGGCAGTGGGTGTAAGGAGAGAGAGAAGGTCGGAGAGGTGGCAGGGCGTGAAGGGATTTAAATACAAGAGGGAGGATCTTGAAACTGATGATTTTGCAGCTGGTAGACTCTGGCTCCTGGAGAAAGCACCCAGTGCTGAGCTCCCCCTACTTACCTGCCCGTACCCTCCGTTCCTCTGGCTCCGGTCTGCTCCACATCCCCCGTCCTAACCGCCCTACCATCGGTGGCCGGGCCTTCAGCCTCTCAGCCCCGAGGCTCTGGAACTCCATCCCCCAGTGCCTTCGCCGCTTCCTCCCTTTCCTCCTTCAAGGCCGGTCTCAAGACCTTTCTCATCGACTGTACCTTCAGCTCCCCTCTCGACTCTCTACCCCCTCCTCGCTCCCTCCCTTCCCTCCCCCTGACCATTTCCCCCCAATGCTCGGGTCCCGACCCAACTGTCCAACGCCTTGGGACGTCCTCCCGACGTGAAAGGCGCTCTATAAATGAAATCTTGTTGTTGTTATTTAGTCTTCATCTGACTTCACCTCCCCTCCTCCAAGATCACAAGGACCCGGGCATGTGAACAAAGGGAAATGTCATACCTCTGACCATAATCTTCATAATCTACTAAGGCCATCACTTCTTTCACATTTCAAAACCTTTGCCAGGTATCCTGAAGCTTCATGTGAATACACGTTATTTTGCACAGCGGCAGATTAAGCAATCTGCAGCAGAAGTTGACACAAGTTTCCACTAAACTGGTTGCAAACCTGAATCAACAAGTTTTTATTTTTTGAACATTTAAGTACATACCCAGCACTTCTTTCACAATTCAAAACCTTTGCCAGGCAGCCTGAAGCTTCATGTGAAGACACGTTATTCTGCACTGCGGCAGATTAAAATACCCATTGCCAAGATACCCAATGGTAGGGAGAAAGGGCGAGACTACGTGTCAGTAGCGTCGCCCCTTGCCCCTCTGAAGCTGTAGGACTCCCTCCTTCAATCCCTACGCCTTGCCCCCCTACTTCCCCTCTTTTGGATCACGACCGAAGACCTTCCTCGTGCTGATGGTCACCTCCTCCCTATCAACGGCTCGGCGTTAGGCTCCGCCAGTGTTAAGCGCTCCAAGACTCCTGCATGAAGGGCGCTTTTTATATGCAAGTTGTTGTTGTCGGTGTTCCGAATGAACCCTCCCAAATGAAGGTAACACTCGCCCAGTTACAGTGGCATGAGAAGGAAAGCACAGAGAGCAGCAAGACATGTACTAATCACAATGAAGGAAGTAGACTCTTAAACCAGGGACTGAACATCAAGTGCACAGAATGGTTGTCTTTCTCGGTGAGAAGTATACTGGGTCTCCTCGTCCTAGTTCCAAGGTCACATACCTAGCAATGCAACCTCACAAAGGGGAGACTCTATATCAATGTAAATGTATTTCAAAGTTACCTGGCGATCAGTTGAGCACTGATATTGTGGGCCAAAGCAAGGCACTTCTCTGTTACATCAGGCGACTGTAACCTTCATTTGTATTTGGATTATATAAGAATGATCTGTGTCCCTCCCTCTATAACTGGGTTGATGAACCCCTGATGGACTAATTTTTCAAAAGAATGGAAATTCCTCTCCCCCGCCCCATATTGTTTTCAAGATTAATAACATATTTTAACTGGCATATTTGATGTTGATGTTTTGCTGCAGGTTGTAAACTATATGCCTTCTGCGGAGCACTGTTTGGCATTACATCTATGATTACTTTAATGGCAATCTCTATTGATCGCTATTGGGTCATAACAAAGCCATTACAATCAATAAGCTCGACGACGACAAAGAAGAATACACTGAAGGTCATCATTCTGGTTTGGCTATATTCGCTTGCATGGAGTCTTCCTCCACTCCTTGGTTGGAGTAAGTGTATCTATTCAGTTTTTGTTTAAGTCTGTTACATGTCATTATGTGTTGAAAAACAAACTGAATGACAGAAACTGTAGCTTGGTTTGTTTTTGCTGAACTTTGGATGGTATTTTCAGCAGCTTTGTAGTCTCAGAAGGAAGTAATGTACACTTTAAAATGTTTTTTCTTCAGCTGCACAGTATAATCAAAGCGCTTGCACAACTGAATGAAAGACGCCTGAAACAAAAACAATCCCTGGATTAGCCTTCAAAGTCCAAGTGCTGCAGACGGTGTGAAATTTGCGTAATAACATTTTCTATGAATATTTTTACACAAGTGTAGAATGTTTGTACGATCCCACCATCTCCTATTTTAAAACATTTTACTCCCATTGTATATTTGGCACAGGTTCCTATATCCTGAAGGTCTGATGACTTCCTGCACCTGGGATTACGTGACAAATTCTCCATCTAACAGGAGCTACACTTTGATGCTCTGCTGCTTTGTGTTCTTCGTGCCACTGATTGTAATTTCCTACTGTTACATCTGTATGTTCAGGGCTGTAAAACACACCACCAGGTATGGAAGACACCGTAGTATTATGGTTAATGTTAAGGCCAATGTGATTGAACACTGACCTTTTGGTTTGCTCACACCAGTGAGTGATCGAGACAGAGATAAGCTAAAGGTTCAGACATTATTCAGAGTTTATTTTACACTGTTGTGTAATTCCTCCTTTTTATATGTTTGATGAAGATGACGGTATAGCACATTCTAACCAGTGGAGCTATTTATTGCATTTGGTGATTTATTCACAAAGTACGCATTCTCAAACCAGACCAGACTAATATCAACATCAATCCTAGCAGTACAGCCCTGATGGGAACAACAAACTACCCGGATCACGTGGAGTCCCATAGCAAGCGAGAGAGCCCGGGTTTGGATTCCCGGCAGGGCAAAACCTTAGGCAAGGTTTCTCACTCCACACACCTTTGTTTGCCGAGCAATAAGTAGGAACCTGGTTGTTAGTTAGTCAGTCGAGAGGATGGCGCAACTCTGTGGTTCACAATCAATGAGTGCAAGTTCCCAGTTATGTAACTAACAACCACTGTGAAAGATGCCAGGCATTATTAAGGCATTAGAAAACCAGAATGAGGATTTTGAAGTCAATCCACTGGGAAATAAATACCATTCCTTGCTTTTGATATATTTCTTTCTCCAATACATGACGCACAGTTTTTTCTCCAAAGCGTAGTGACTGTGTATTTATAGGCAGCCAATTTGCACAACAATGTCCCACAAATCGCCATGAGATGAATGACTAGTTGTTTTATCTGATATAATGTGGAGCCGGTGGAATACAGCGATGATGGTTGTGACAGGCATGTGAAGTCTGGTGTGGGAAAGGATATGGGCTGCAGAGTTTGGAGCTTATGGAACTAGGAAATCCAATGAGGATTAGAAAAAACAAGGCTAGAGATGTCCAAAGCATGAATGATGGAGGAATGGTGTATTAAGGTGATATAAAGACAGTTCTGCCTTAAAACAACACATGAAAATTGAGATTTTCTCCCATAAATCAGATTTAGATCTCTTTTGGACAGTATTTGATGTGTACACTGTATACAACTGTGTAGCAAACTAATGCCTAGTTATCTGCCTTAAGATGTAACAAATCAATTGCTGTATTTAGCCATTATTCCATCATTATTCTCTGTATTATTTTTCTTGAAGTTTGTTTTTTGAAGTTGGACTTGTCGAATTGAGCTAATATTTTGCTCTTAGGGATATTGAGAAGATGGGAGGCTGCAGAAGAAAAGCGTATGAAGCCCATCAACAAACAGTAAAGGTTGAATGGAAATTGGCCAAAATTGCATTTGTGGCGATTGTCGTGTTTGTGCTCTCGTGGTTCCCTTATGCATGTGTGACATTAGTTGGATGGGCAGGGTAAGTAACTCTACTTCATATACACCTCATCCTGTGCTAAATCAAGTTTGGAAATGAAGTTGTCTAATCGTTGCTCGTGGTTCATTCCTCTTGCACGAGGGACCCTCCTTGTTGCTCTCCTCTGCATTGCCTTTAAGCGCTTATGTTGCAGTGTGAGAACTCTATTCAGTACTCCATGTCCAAAATGCAGCCCAAAGGTATTAATTCATAAGTAATGGATTTAACAAAGGCAGTCCTGGGGCAATTTGATGGAGTCTCACCAAGATTCTCTACTATTTCTCTGCGGACAGACTCAATGAGAAAGAATTTGTTCTCTCGCTTGGCTCTTACCTCGACGAAATAATTACTTATTGCACCTGGAATGTCAAAGCACTTACAATCCATAGTATCACGTGCAGTGACTATTTTTTCCAGGTTTCAACTGAGCTCACATACCTATACCTATGAGACTGTTAGTAAGTCTTTTTCTGACCTGCCATCATTGAGATTATAGTGGAATCCTGTGGCGTATTGGTTAGAGCACTCGCCTCGCAAGCAAGAGGACCCGGATTCAATTCCCGGGGAGGGCGAAACATTAGGCAGGTCTCCTTACTCCACATGCCTCTGTTTACCTAGCTGTATGTAGGAACCCGGTTGTTAGTTGATTAGCAGATCGCTTTCTGGGAGTAATAGTCCCTTCAAATAATAATAATTAGGTCCCTCAATCCATGACAGTCTGTGGGACACTGCTGTACACAATTGACTACTGCATTTCGCCCACAAAACATACAGCCAATCCACTTTGCAGTATATTCTGTGAAGCGCTTTGACATGTCTATATAAAATGCAAGGATTATATAATAACACATATAATTATCCTTGCATTTGATGTAACAAAGATATATAATATCTATTTTACATTTAATAGGATTATTATATATCATTATAGTTTGGCATCTGATATGAATCACCAATCGCTGTGCACGCTCTCTTGTTTTTTGTCGTTTGCTTTCTTCTGGTTGAAAAAACAGTGACGTTGTTGAGATACAGATTAAAGATGGTAACAGAAGTCTGACGCCAATCGGTTCATTCCTCCACCCACCCCCCCCTCTCCCCCACCCCCCATCTCGCCTGCATACAGTAGAGTAGAAAGCTGGCTAATTGAATGATCGCTGACATTTAACCCACTTCCTACACTTATCACTAATATGAGCTTTCTCTGAAAAAATATCGAAAAACAAGTACAGACTGGAACGAAGAGAGATTCAAACCACAGGAGATAGAGTGAGGTGATTAGAATAGACTGCAGAACGTACTGTGAATCCTACAACCAAGATACCATAGACCTAAAAGCTGTGACCTTAGTAAAGGTTTCCGCTCCACTGAATTAGTTCCACCTCCATCGACCCTCCTAGCGTCTGGTTGTGAGGACCCCTAGAAAATATGACTTAAGTCCAGACACCTCTTCTCTCCCTGATCCCATAGCCGTGGGCGGGAACTTGTGGCAGTGTGGAGAGCAGCGATGAAAACCCCAACCAGTACACTGTCACACAAGTCTCTAAAGCGTAACTGAACAGTGGGCAATGAAATTATTTGTTATTCATGTCTTTTACATTATACTATTCTTTCTGCCATGAATGCCACCTCTCTCGCTCTCTAAGATCTGCAAGGTTTCCTGCCTGATGTGGCTTTGGTCACTCACAAACCGGTGCAAAAAAAAAACAACCAGTGTTTGGTATCGAACAGGAATTTCATTTAGTTAAAATAAGGTTGGCAGGAGAATGGGATGCCTTATGCTGTTTGAAGGGTGACTATGATCTGCTGAATCTTTAGATCAATCGATGTCAGACTCATGTACAGTGATTGAAAACAACTGAAATCTCAGTTACCCCATTCAATAATTCACAAGATAAAGTATTAGATCAGCAGACAGCTGGATATAAATGAAAACTCTTGGGAAAGCGCACGAGTTTTATCCATCGCCTCTTTATTTGTCTTTGATGCGGTAGTCACAACTGCTGGCTTCAGATTTCAGATTTCATCCTGGCTCTGCGTTGACGTCAGTGCTGGAAGAGAGAGTTCAATGTGATTTCATTAAAATGAGATACCAAAATCTGGGAACAGTCAATGCTGACACATTTTTAATTAATCTTATCAAAATTAGCTTTGAACTACATGTGTTCAATTCCTCATTTGTGCTGACAGCCAGCAGAGTTTTATCCCATTAACTCTGAATTTACCTAAATAAATTTGCATGTGTTGGCCTTCCTTGTCCACCCTCATCATCTCGGTTTGATCCTCACAGCTTGCTTCATTTTTGAACTGACAACTGTCTTCATTTATATCTTATTCACACTTTTTGGTCCTTTGCTCAGGCATGGCGATATCCTGACTCCCTATTCGAAAACCGTTCCTGCCGTATTAGCAAAAGCTTCTGCCATCTACAATCCCGTCATCTACGCAATAATTCACCCCAACTACAGGTGAGTGAGTACCGGATTCCCATCGTGCTGTAGGTGCTTTGTGCAACACATTCCTGAGACAGATGTTCACTCTTTGGAGGGGAAACTCTGTTCTCCGCATGTGTGCGTGCGTACTGATGCTTTGTCATTACCCTTTTAAGTGAAATTAGTAACCTTGTGAATTCACGGAGCATTTCAACTCAGTGATTGGGTGGATATGAATTTGCGACATGTAGACACAAGTAAAAAGGTTTTGCGATATTCTTTGAAATCAAGAGAGCGTAGACTTTGGAGCTTTTCAGTCAAGTTCATCTTTCGCACTGTTTATCATTCCGTGGTCAAGGACAAGTAAGTGTATTCATTGAACTCTCCTTTGCCCAAGGGTACTTTTGTTTTTAATTTCCCCTGTCTTGGTTCTTCTTATATTCTGGTATCAAAGAAGATGACCAGTTTGCCTCTGTTTGTGTTGGATGCCTATTCAAATGTTATGGATTGACATGGCTACACCAAATACTGTACAATACATGATAGTGTTCATCTCCAGTGTTCGGGCTTTAACTTAAGTGAAAAAAACATAACTTTCAAAGGTCATCTTCAGCCAATGAAAATCAAATTTTGTGGCTGCTTTCGCCCACGAAATATACAGTCAATTCACTTTACAGTATATTCCGTGAAGCCCTTTGAGATGTCTTAAAGACGCGATGAGATGCTATATCGAATGCAAGGATTATTATTATTATAAATTTATACAAAAGTACTTCCCCTTTTCAAATGGAGGATGAATGTTAGAAAAATGAAAGTAATTGAGTTAAGTGTTTTATTCGGGTTATTGATTACTGCGGAATAAATGGGTAGAAAGATTTGATTGGGTAGAATCACAGGATAGAAAATGAATGGAAAAGAAACTTGAATAAAGAGCTCCTAATACCTTTGAGCTTTTACTTAAAAATGCATTTTCAGATTTTATCACTGGAAAGTGAATTGACTGTATTTATGAGTCAAGATGCCGAAAACACCCAATTCCCCACCCAACACTCGGACCCAATAAGCGGTCTAGGACGCTACTCTGTGTGAAGGGTGCTAATATAATGGCAAGTTGTTGTTGTTGTATGTTGTGAACCGAACAAGGCTATGCACTGAAACTGATCCGCTTCACCCCACCCTCGCAACTCAGCCTGACAAGACTGAACTCAAATGCAGTCACAAACGGGAGCTAAGCGAAGAGATTTCTCGGGTATCAAATATAAATTTGCCTGATTTCAGCACATCAACATCGACCATAGGGAGATCACATGGCTATTATTATTATTAATTATTATTATTAATAAGAAGAATAAAACTCTGTGATATGATCCGATGAGGATTGTCAAATGCAAGGATTATTATTGTTATGAATAACGTTGAGTGAAGCTGTGGGGGATGTTTTCATTGGAGGGAATTACTCAATGCAGCATCCCTTATTGTAACGGCAGAGTGTTCTACATATAACACTCCACAGAGAAACAATATGATATATTCAAAACTGTTCTGACTACCTCCTGTATACTCAACCTTATATGTGATGAATGTATAAATGAGCTTCTCTCATGGGAGTTTCAGTTATAAAATAATATATCTGACTGTACTAGCTCACCAAATGATCTGTGCTTTATTCCTATATTAATTTTGTCTCTACAGGAGAGCTCTTGCTAAAAGCATCCCGTGCCTCTGCCTCTGCTGTCTGTCGTGCATACGGAGGAAGGATTTAATGTTGGGTTCTATCAGTGATTCCTCAGAAAGAACATTGGTCATCACTCGCCAGTCTTTGGGTTTGAAACCCAAGGTTATGTCTAGTGGAGAAAATGTAAGCACCTTTGCACCTTCTTATACTCTCGGCAGAAATTAGATTTATTTCAACTACAATTTACAAGTGATACAGCCCAGCAGGACCAACTACCCCATTGGGCAGCCCAGAATTTTCGACCCAGAGTTGTCTTTCACTAAAGTTCCACCTGCCTCATTTGCGAAAGGTTTCCTAAGTTCTTTGTTCGGCCACCAAGCAGCGTACTCTCTGAACAACATGCGTTACGAGTTTTGAGAAAAGGTCTGAGTCGGACTTGCTCATCCCTCCTTCTCTAACAGTGTGTGTCAGCCTGGCTCACTCTCACCTCTGAGTCAGAAGCTTGTGGGTTCCAAACCCTACATTAGGACTTAATAATAATAATAATAATAATCCTTGCATTTGATATAGCGCTTTTCACGTCAGGAGGACGTCCCAAAGCGCTTCACAGAACACACTGTAAAGTGAATTGACTGTATATTTGTGGGCGTATCAAGGGCAAGGCATGGGCTTGGATTGTTAATAAACAATGTATATGTAAATAGACTTGCTTTCTAAAGCAAACTTGGAATCATAGTCTTAAGCTGACGCTATGATGCAGTGCTGAAGATGTTTTGCATTGTAGGAGGCACCATCTTTTGTATGAGATAAATAGAGGTCTCATTTGCCTATTCAGGTGGGTGCTAACACTCCTATGGCATTATTTAAAAAGACAAGTTTCTCCTTGTGTCCTGGCCAACTATCCCCCAAATAAAATTAGTCACTCGCTCTGTGGCTGTTTGTGAGACATCGCTTTGGGAAAACTGGCTGTCAATCCACTTTACACTATATCCTGTGAAGCCATTTGAGACGTCTCGACCATGTGATAAGAAGCGATATCAAATGCAAGGATTATTATTATTATTATTATTACTATTACACATGGGGTAGCATTTCGGATGCGCTGGATCTAAAAAAAAATGAAATGGAGAATATCCAGAAATGAATTCACATAGAAAAAGGAGAAATATTGCAGTTTACATAAAAATGTAAAATAAGATCTAATTTGTGCGTTGGTTGATTTTTGTGTTTGTTTTTAGTGATGGTTTTGTGGAGTAGATGTGGATAGTGTGGTGGGCACAGGGGTGTAATGGAACAAACAGTCAGTGCCATCCGTAGTGGGTGAACAAACACATTTGAATATTAGGCCGAAGAACAGGTCAGGTAAACTCACATGTAGAGGGCACCCACAGTGAGGAACAACAGCGCCTGTACCTGCAGCTCTCCAGATTTATCCCGTTTAGGTTGTCAGCCTGGCTCAATTGGTAGCAATCTTGCCGCTAAGTGAGAAGGTTGTCATGCACGACCTTAGAATAAAAACGGAAAGAGATGTTACATTTACGTAAAACCGTGGCTAGAGCACATTTGGAGTACTGTGTGCAATTCTGATTGCCACATACCACGGGAAGGGTGTTGCAGCATTGGAAGGAGTGAAGTAGTCAGTCTGGCTCAGTTGGTCGTTCCTCTGACCTCCGTTGTCGGTTCAAGTCGCACGTCGGGACTTGGAACTCATATAGTCTAAGTTGACGCTTCCACACATGTGATTATTACCAGTGAATAAATAAAATGAATTTGTGTAACAAATAAAACAGTAACTTAGAATCAATAACTTCCTGCTTCTCAAAAACTCCCCAGCGGCCGGACAATGCCAATATTCCAATGTACATTTGTCATCCGTACCAGGAACTCAGTCAATGAAAGCTTCCCGGTATTGTGAAGCACACCTTTTAACGGTGTCAAATTTGTCGTATTCCTTCATATAAAAAAAAGGGGGCCTGTTTATTTAGTAACCAGAGGATGTTACTCAGGAACTGGAGCTGATTGCCAAGAGTTACCCGGAATTCTAATATAACAAATCCTAGGGTGAATTACTGCAAACCCACACACCAATATTACAGTGCGTTTTCTTGAGAAAAAGTATCACTTATATTAGAAATTGTCCTTATTTGGTACTGGCTTTTTCCACTGTGTAATCGGATACCTGGGGGAATCATCTTTCTGAGTTCCGAGCACACATTTTTCATTGAAGAAAGTCGATTTTAAAAAAAACAGCTTTAAAGTAATATGGATTGGTTAGATACAGGGAGACAGCGTGTTTTCCCAGTATAATTGCAGAGGGCAGATTCAAGTCCACCACAACGTGTTTGCAACATGTTAATGCTTCAACGTGTTACTACCTCAAATGTACCAGAAAGTTCGCATTTGTGCCTTGGTATTTATAATCAACATTCAACTTCCTCTGTGCTGTGGGCTCTTCATCATTTGCTGACAAGTAAATGCTGACGAGTACAGTAGTAATAATTACGTGCATTGAACTTTCAAACACAGATTAGATAGTTTTCTTTTAGGAGGTAACATTGTGGGATGTAGTACATAGGTAGTTTGGGACATATGCACATACGACCGCCAGGAAGGTGGAAGGCGAATTGTCCAGCATTTCTTATGTTATGTTAAGTACAGACAGAAGAATACGTCACAGAGAGTACTGAAGCAGCTGCAAAACAGGATTGCTAGGAAACATTGAGAATGGAATGACTGAATTGGCAGTCGTACAATGGATTTGTCTGTTCCTTTAATCCTAACAATCTAAACCTGATTGTGCCTTTTTAGCCTTCACAAACTGAATCTGCATTGGCACAATAGTAATTCTATTCCATCTGTACTGCCTCTGATCAATGTGTTCCGAGCTGTCACTGACCATTTATTCCTACTAAGTCCACTTTTCAAGCTATTAACTCTTGAAAGGGATCTAACATCAATGCTGAGTCTGCACAGAACACTGTCATTTTTGTATATTGTAGGACTGCGTCCACCAAAGTAGTTTGGTTAATTGTTTTCTTCAGTAAATACAGTAAACTACTGATAATTCGACCCTGTCTTAAACTTGTCATTATCACTTAAATCAGGTGGTCCAACCTTTTGGGCCAGATGCCACGTTTGAGAAACGTCCGTTTGATTATTAATTAAGTTATTAATTATTATTAAAGTAGCAATATTTTAGTTTTTCCCTTCCGGGAACATAAAACATACAGAAATCCTATGTTTTAAATTGTGTGACTGTGTTACAATACAAAATAACACTTGTACAGCGCCTTCCATGTTGGGAGGACGCCCCAAGGTGCTGGACAGTCAGGGATTTGGACCTGAGCATTACTTCATAATGATCATCTCAAATGGAAATATCTGCATCAAATTTTTTAATGTATTAAAGTCGAAACACAAGATATCAACTCAGCAGATGGAGGCTCCGATAGAGAATGCTCAACAAAACCAATCCACAATTACAAAATTAACTCTGGAATCCTTCAAGACAGATATGGAAACAAGTCACTGGGGTTTTCCATCACTCAGTTTCAATAAACCAGTAATCCACTTCCCACTTGCAATGAAATCCTCTCGTCTCCATATCCACCTTGCGATTCCGACTGAGACTCATAAGTTCTGTAGTTTTAGAATTGCAAAGTACTTCTGACTGCTGCTCGCTGCATCTCACCAGGTTGCACGAGGGCCTGGTCAGCATGAAACATGACGGGGAGGAATACGGAAGGAAATCTCCCCCCCACCCTTCTCATGGAGACAGACCAGAAGAGAGGTAAAGCAGTGAGGTTGGAAGTGGTTTGCTGGCCCCACAAAATCATCCGTCGGTTGTTTGGACCGTGCTGACTTAAATCACCTTGCTGTCTATATCCGGGCCGCATTTATTTATGTATTTTATACATACGCCTAACTCGCCACTCCTGATAACTCATCACTGAGCCCTCTTCCCTTGGAGTGATGAGTTATCAGGAGTTTATTCAAGAAACGAGCCTTTGGAACAGTATCAAAACCAACGACGCTCAGGTCAGGCCGGGTCAGGTAAGGTCAGTTCTGCCATAGTTTGATATAAGAAAGCCTCGAGAGTAAGAGTTGCACAAAACACACTGACTTTTGTCCGACTACGAATAAGAAAACATCGCACACTTATTACTAGATTGAAACCCTTCAAGAATTATGTTTCAAATGGCTGAATTGCACAGCAGAATTTATTTCTGAGAAATGGCTGACTGCTGTAGTTGCCAGCTGGCGGCAATTTTATCTTAAGTCGCAACTTCTCGATTGAAAGGCAACGAGCTATATAGTAAATCAATTTAGCGCACCAAACTCTTTACAGGAGTGCAAAACAAATTGATTTAAAAAGCTGTCCTCCGCGATGACATTTTTCCTCTTTTTGCTGACATCTTTACGATGTTTCCACAGTTTGTTCATCAGGAACGGTAACGGTTAGAATGATAAGTAATAATCAGTCCGTTTGCCTTTCACGTCAAGGGGACGTCTCAAAGTGTTTCACTCTAAATTGTAATGACTGTACTTACTGTAGGCTTTACTCTAAAATTTAGTGACTGTATTTGTTGGTGAACACGGCAATCAGTTTGCGCACTTAATGTCCAACAAAATGAATGACCAATTTTATTTGCTGGATTGGTGACCAGGACAGCGGGAGAAACTCTCTTCTCAATGCAATTGTTCCATGGGATCTTTAATGTCCACCTGAACAGGCAGTTTAATGCCTCGTCTGAAGGATGGCAGCTCCAAGGACGCACTCATCCCTAGCCCTGCATTAGAGTATCAGCCTGAGTTGAAAGTCCCATCATGGGGCTTGAACCCACAACTCTCTGACTCAGAGGTGAGAGTCCTACCAAATGAGCCAGGCTGATATCAATTTGGGGCTTGAGGTATTGGACACAGACCAGCACGTTGTAAAAAGGTTTTTTTCACTGTAAAAGTGACTTTGTTCTTATTTCTGAACGAGATAAAGACTTCAATAATTGGGGCGTAAGATGCGATATTCACAAAATGGAAACCGTGATAACGGCAAATTCTAGTCTGCGATTCGCAATGTTGAGATACAAAACCCTCTCGAGCGTCCCAAAGAGAAACGCTGGCCACCATCGCAAGCCAGATCTTGCAATTGATGCACCAAACCCGTTTTTTAAGCGTTGCACGGTTTCAGTAACATTTATAAGCTTTAATATTTCCTAACACAAGTTCCTATTTATTAACCTGTTCATATTTGCAAACTATGGGGTAAAAATTCCATTCAGTGTTGCAGACGTCACCGTTGTCAATGCCAAACACTAATTGGTTTCAATTATCGTTGAACATTACCAAAGGCATGACGCGTAATGCTGAGTGGGATTTTTATCCCAATATGTGCTTTCTCATTCTGCTTCATGTTGCAAAGCTCAAAACTAGCAATTTCTTGAAAGATAAATGAGCTTTGCTGGAATTGTTCATGCAGATGAGAAATTGGCCCTCTGCAATCTCCACTTTCCTCCCCTGTAGACGCTGACTCATATTAATAATAATAATCTTTGCATTTGACACAGCGCCTTATCACATCATTCAAATGTCTCAAAGTGCTTTGTAAAGTGAGTTTACTGTGTGTTTTGTGGGCGAAACGAAGCAGCCAATTGCGCACAGTTGTGTCCCACAAAGAGTCGTGGAATGAGTGACCAAAGTTTGCGTGTTGTTTTAGGGGGGATGATTACCCCTGAAAAGCGATCCGCCAATCGATTAACAACCGGGTTCCTTCTTACTGTAGGTAAACCGAGGCGTGTGGAGTAAGGAAACTTACCTAAGGTTTCACCTCCCACCCCCTGGGAATTGAACCCATTCCTCCCGCTTATGGGACTCTAAGTCTGGGGCAATTTATAGTGACCTTGACTCTTGCCATGGATGAGCTGATTTGCTCAAACGCGAGAGAACTTTGCATACTAATTTGTAGTGGGGTTTTCCATCGTAAACACGGAACAAAGCATTTGCCAGCATCAGCGACAGGTATGTGTTAGCCACCTGTGTAAGTGTTTCACGAAAGGCAATGCTTTTATCCAAATGAGCTAATTGGGGATCTCCAAGTAAGATCTGATCCACATTACAGTAGACGTACAGAGATTCGGTCGCTGCAGTTAAAAGAGAAGAGTCCCATTAGAATCCCAGAAGAATGCACTTCTTTATAATGTACGTTGGTTCACTTGTAGCACAATTGGGCTGTGGACCTCGATATTTACTTACCCCACAAAATCTAAGATATGTGTGCTGGCTCCTTTGAAGTTGCAAAATGCCGGCTAGCACATGGCAAGCCAAAAGGGAGACCTGTAGCTCAGTGGTTAGAGCACTCGCCTCGCAAGTTTTCTTACTCCACACGCCTCTGATTACCTTGCAGTTAGTGAGAACCTGGTTGTTAGTCGATTCGCGGGATCGCTTTTCCGGGGGTAAAATAATTCCTTCAAAAAAATAATAATAATAATAAATTGGTCACTCAATCTACGACTGTTTGTGAGACGCTGCTGTGCGCAATTGGCTGCCGCATTTTACCCACAAAATATACAGTCAATTCATTTTACCGTATATTTGTGAAGCGGTTTGAGACGTCTCGAAGACATAATAAGGCGCTATATAATAATAATAAGCCTTGCATTTGATATAGCAGCTTATCACGTCTTTGAGACGACTCAAAGCACTTCACAGAATATACTGTAAAGTGAATTGACTGTATATTTTTTTGGGGGGCGAAACGTGCGAAGCTATATCAACTGCAAGGAGTATTATTATTATTATTATCAGGCCACTGTCAACACTACTTCCTGTGTGCCGTGCATACACAGTGAATATGGAAGCCCTGCTCGGTGATTGTGCCCTGTTATTGTGCTGGTTGAAATTTTATGGGCCCCAGTTACTGCATTAGAACTGGGCTCTACTGTAATGAATCCATTTAGCGACAATTAAATGGCTCGAGACTAAGCTCTGAAAACAAAACCCTGCATTTGTACCTTGTATGTGTGTGTTTTTTTTTATTAGGAGACCTTCACTACTAATCCTGACATGGAAACACAGAGATGCTTGACAGAGTACCACAGAGAATTGGTGTCTGAGTCCCTAAACATGTTATATTACCCAATCTGGAATAGAGCCTACGGGAGAAGTCAGGACTGTGAAATCGCCGTCGCTGAAAATGAATGGAGAGCAATCGAGGAAGACTTAAGTGACGTTACCATCCCTCAAATTGTCACGATCCCCGCCTCACAGACCGGTTTGTATGAGGATGTGTTGCCTGTCGGAGAGGATTCTTTCCCGGAGATGGGCACTGAGACTGAAGTACAAATCCACACCGATTGCGAATGGATCGATTCAGATGTCTTTGGCAGAATCCAAATTTGTCCCAGTTCAGACCAGTTTGCAATCAAGCGCGGTCGGTATGAGATAAGCATTTAAACGAGTGGCACACCCAGGCAAAGAAGAAACAAATTCCTCCGATGCAGGGCCTGTTATGCTAAAAGGTCGCATGATAATTGCACGTGGTTGAGGTAGGAACTGAAAGCAAAATATATACCGTTGTCTAAGAACAAGTATTTTCTTATTACTGAGTGGTGGTAAAGGCTGCACACGCTCATCTTAAGATTTAAAAAAACAATCACATGGAATTTACAATGGCAACTTTCCTTCTACTCCAAAACAACTGTGAGCGCTGACTTGATCCGCCTCCAGGTGAAATCTCGGTTCAAGACCGTTTGCCACAATTCCTAAGACTCATCCATTTTAATGAGTAATTGGCCTTATAATAAAAATAATCCTTGCATTTGATATAGTGCTTTTCACGTCTTTTCGACGTCTCAAAGCGCTTCACAGAATAGACTGTAAAGTGAAAAGACCGTATATTTGTGGGCAAAACGCGGCAGCCAATTGCGCACAGCAGTGTCCCACAAACAGTCATGGATTGAAAATGACCAATTTATTATTGTTCTGTTATGCTATCAAGCACTCCTCCGAGCCTGCCGTGCGTGTTTAACGTTTAGTTAGTTGCAAGACAACATTTCTACTAGAGCGATTTACATTCCACACATAGTTTACGTGTATGAAAATCCTGTCTGAATTGCATCGCAGGGCAACAAGTGGTCCGAATGGTCTTCAGCCTAAGAACAGAAGAAATCTTGGGTTCCAATCTCTTCATTCTACCCCAGAAACTAAGAAGTTATTCTAACTTTGAACTTCAGGTACGGATTCAGAGCATCTGGATTTTTGATAATAATAATAATAACCGTCCTTGCGTTTGATATAGTCAAATGCTCATTCCTACCTTTTATACAAGGAAATAGCGACGCCATAAGTTTGGTGTTTTACAAACACATGACCATTAATATCATTGTCTGGTCATTTTCCTACAGTATTTACTTTTAGCAGAATAAGGTTTATTTAGAGCAGCCTTCGACCTTCCTCGTAACCTATCAGTCCATTTGACGACTGGTTAATGATGGGATCAAAGGTTTCATCCGACACACCACTCTCTTCATACCATCACAGAAACCTAAAGACATTGCATCCTGTTTTGACATAGTATAGATTTTGATTCTATATATTCTTAGTTTCTTACGAACTGTTTTTTCAAGATTTTCTTGCTATTGAAAAAGAGAAATATTGAGGAATTTCCTTATGAATTTATATTTTACTTAGCCGTGTGCTTTCGTTTAGAACTTTTGGGGGTTTCTATTTAAGCGTCAATTCAAAATCTATAGATATCGAGCGAGCACTGTTATGTAAATTAATTTATGAATAAAAATAAGTTATTAAATACTGCATTCAATTTATAACATTGTTTAAAAAAAATTTTGCTCATAATAAAGTGAACCGTAAGGTTGATTATCTGTCATTAATAATTAATCTTTTTTCATAGATAGTCAATCCAACAGTGAAATGTAAGTAAGGTTAAATATAATGCATGGACTGTTCCTACTTTTAAAATAACGACACATGGCAACTGAAATGCGGTGGGTTAGAGCTCTGTGTTTTTATCTAAACAGCCTGGGTTCGAATGCAGACAGAACAAAAGTCTCCTCTCTCTGATGGATGTACTATTTCAGGAGGATCGAGGAAATAAAATATTCAAAGTAACAGAGAGGTCTTGGCATAAATTGTAACCATGAAAATGTCGCGATTGCAATTTATGAAAAGAGGTTGGGATGGTTGGTGTGGGAGGTAACACTTGTTGGGACTAACCTCTCCTGTTGTATTTCTCTGTCTCCCTCTCAGTCACTCTTTGTTTCTCTGAATTGCTCAAATTTTCTCTCCCTCTGTCTGTCTGACTCGGACCTTACACTTCGCAAAAATCTACACACTTACCTTTGTGCTGCAGGCAAAACAAAAATCCACAAAGGGCCATCAGTTTTCCTTGGTCACTATTAGTGGATGAAAACATAGGCAAATAGTCCACCCCCATTCCACCCCCACTCCGAACACTGGGACTTGCGTCTTGTTGATTTTGCCAAGCCCAAGAGCAGTCCCACCTGGATTTCCTCTGGCCTCACTCAAAATACCATGTGGGGTGGCAGGAAAATTTTAGCATCAGCTCTCTGATGAGTCCGAGATCCTCGAGGTGAGACGTTAAACCGAGGTCCCAACTGTCTTCTGCCACTGTCAAGAGCACTGGGACGCTACTACTTTGAGTGAAGGGCGCTATATAAATACAAGTTGTTGTTGTTGTTGATGTTAAAGATCTCGCAGCACGGTTCAAAAAGGCAAGGGAGTTTCTCCCAGTGTCCTGGCCAACATCCTCCAGATAATTTGGTCATTAACTTCACGGCAGTTTGTGGGATGTTGTTGTGTGTTGGTTGGCTGCTGAATTTGCCTACACGGTACGTAGTCTAACTACACTTTACAGAATTTAGGAACATAGAAACATGGAAATGCTAGACGGAAAAAGACCAAGATACATCCAGTTAGTTTCAACGTCCTGGCAGCTGTATGTAGGGGTCATGTCCTGAACAGCTCATATATACTGTATCCCGAACGAAATGTATCTAACTTTATGAAGGGCTTTACAATACAAGAGATCTCAATCCAATTCCTATTGGGTAGAGCTCGTAACATGGCATGGGTATGTGCCATGTTAAAGGGTAATCTCGTTCAAAAAAATCGAGAACCTGGCAGAGTCCAAAATAGAAACCTCACACTGACATTGCATGAGATGATCATGGGTTAAGGGTACTGTAAGGTAAAGGAACCTATCTCTGCGTCTGGCACATATTATGTCTGACCTGAGAGTGCTTCAGGCTTCATTGAACGAAGAAAAAGGACTGATTGGCAAGAAGGTTTCCAAACTAAAGGCAGCGCTATTCAATCAGTCAATCAGTGTTCAATCAATGAGTAATCAATCAGAAGCTGTTGTCAGATCAAGTTTCTGGGGCCTGATTGACAAGCACAATGATGATCACCTTCTGGGTATCTCTGTTGTATATAAATGGCCATTTCAACATGACAGCAAACAAGGCATCCAGTGTTACACTGAGAGTGCGTTGAGGGAAGGTGATGAGGAAGAAGCTCAGTCCAGCAGGGTCCTCACAGAGGAGCTAATGGCCTTCTGTTGCCATGTGGTTGGGGGCAGTGATGCCATTTGCACGGCAAAGCCAAACGTGCAGACCTGACTCCAGGTGTGGTGGCTCATGGTGTCAGTGACCTGCTTCCATGTCGGGGGTGGCATTTGGAGAGTTGAAAGCCAGGGCACAAGTAAAGTCAATGCAACACCAATCTGAATTCACAGCAGCCATGACGTTGCATGGCTTTTATTTACCTTTCCAAGACTGGACTCGTCACGTAGGTTCTGCTCGTACGTTTAATGGAAGTTGCTGAAGACTAAACATTGCTCTCTGCTGGTGAATGAGTGGCAAAGCAGACTTCTAATTCTAATTCATAGCTGCAATAAAAGAAGTTACTTTTATTGCAGAGCAAGGAAGATAGCCCTGAGCAGTTTTGGATCAAGCCTCGTTTGCAGATCTCTATGGTTTTGTTTCCCGTTACCTTAGAAAAAGTAGGACTAAAAGGCGATCTGCTCTTAGGGTCTAGTTTGGGAAGTGTGTGAACAATGCCTTGCGTGGGGGGGAGTTAACTAAAACCTACTGGTCTTTTAAACCTGCAGCAAAGACTAACTCCTTTTGCTTTTTCAGGAGCACGAAAGTAAAAACACATTGAACGAAGAAGACTGAGAAGTAAAAACAGATTGAATTAAGATTATTCCATCCCTCGTGGAATGAGGGATTGCTTAAAGTCTCCACCAGAGGACACCACAGCGTCATCTAAATCCCAGTTTGCAATTCAGTCCTTTAAATTTTTCGCAGAGCTCCATTCACTTTCAGTAAAAGCCTGGTTGCCCTTCAGTCACTTTCACGTGGGAAACGATGGAAGCAAATCGCCACAGTGTGTGTGTGTGTGTGTGTGTGTAAAAAAAAACAGAAGTTACTTTTAAGTACGGTACATGAAGATCAGCCAGATATACTGCAGACCGAGAAAAACACAGTAAGCACTGAGAGAAATAATAATGTCAAACGGGGAGGATGCAAAGTCGAATCAGAAACAGTCGCACGCACATTTGCACGGCATTATTGGAATTGGCCAGAATTTACTCTTTCCGTTCAAAGACTTGGCTCTTTGCGCTTCAAGGAAAATCACACAATCTTGCTTTGGCAATAGCGAAGTCGTCCTGCATGAACTCTGTGGAAATTTAGAAATAATATGCTGACCAGTGACTATATGTGGGTACTAACGCAGGAACGTACAGTGTCAGCACAGCTCTTAAGTTTCTATCAAGCCCAAGTCCATCCAGAATGTGACCATCCTCTGAGCCGTTACACTGAAGGGTGTTATACCCCCTCAAAATACAGTCATTCCACTTCACAGTATATCCTGTGAAGCGCTTTGAGACGTCTGAACGACATGATAAGGCACGATATCAAATGCTAGGATTATTATTATATTATTATTATTATATGAATGCAAGTCATTGTTGTTTCACTTTACGCTTCCAAACTCTCTCTTGGATAACCTTCTCCGTCTTCCTGCATTTAATCGATATTACTATGGAAATGACTCCTCTGAATTTCTCGTGTCCCATCAGCGCTCGAAAGACACCTTTCTATGTATTCTTTCTTCTCCACGCATGTCTGACGTATTCTTTCCCAGGAGTTCACTCCAAGTTGGTCGCCAGCCTTCTTTAGACTTTAGGATCTTGGCACAAATCTAAGCTAATGGCTGAGATTCACGACAGATTAGATCCCAACATGTTAATTTTCTATATTTAGCCACAGTTCCACATCCATGGTCCTACTGTAAACGAGCAGATAATAAGGCCCTCAACGCCTCATTCATTGCCTTCATTTTGATTGCACAGAATTGTGGAAAATTCTTCAATTCCAAATATATTGATAATAATCTGAGTAGCGCTTTATTACATTGGAGAGACGTCCCAAAGTGCGAAGTGGAGTGTCTGTGTATTTTGTAGGCGAATGCAGCAGGTAATTGGTGCGTAGTAATGTCCCACAAATAGCTATGAAGCAAAAGACCAATGCAATTAACTGCTGTTCATGTCTGAAGCAGGTTGGTTCCAGGTTTGTTGAAGGACGCGAGCAATTGCTCCATTACGTCACACGCAGAGAGCTGCAAGGTTTGTGAGCCTGTAAAGCATTCCGCATGCCAACACAATTACAGCTCGACAACAACACAATGAGGAGCTTAATATTACCTCAATGCAATGAAATCTCATCTGTTTCCTAATATGGGAAAAAATAGTTCTCTTAACGTACCAGCCAAGGTTCCACCTTAACTCGAGAGTTGTAACAGGTATGTACTGACTCGGCACCTCCTGCTGTGGTGGTTCAGAAGTGTTAAATATAATACCACGTTGGACTTGGGCCTTCAGAATGATTTTGTCAGTGTCCATTATATATGAATTGTGCAAATGATGGATAGTATAAACACTATTATGCAGCAAACCATTCGTAAACGCTTGAGGGTCCTCTAAGTTGTCTATAATTGTGTGGAAATTCATAAATGTTATGTATATTAAATACATAACATAATAGACTTAAATGATGTATATTAATTGCATGATTTCTCAAAGCATGAGAAGCATGGTATCGTGTTTCTGCATCTGTCAGACATCCACCAGGGCTGGCCAGAAATAGGTAAATAAATATTATGTGAGCTGTGTGTACTAATGAGAGTTGACTAAACCAAGCATAACATAAATGAATGCGAACCAAAGTTGGCACGTGTTGACATCAGAGAATTTTAACTTTGATTTTCTTATTTAACATGTAAAGAGCATCTAGAATCTGGCCAAAAATTCCCAAATGCAACTTTCCATTTGAAACCAGTTTCCTGTACGTTCTTTTAGAAACTAAAGACAAAATGACTTCAAAGCTTAAGTCGAGTTCATCAATTTGCCAAATTCTGGATGCTCCATAACGGGAGGTCGATAGATCCAAATTCAAACTTCTCCGATCTCAACGCATGTAAATATCAATAGAGTAATCTTAGACCCAGGTGGAATTTCTCTGCGCAATCCTGGAGGTTCCAGTGCTCAGAGACACGACCCCATATGAAGCTGCTATATAAGCGCAAGTGGCTTTTATTACTTTGTCAGAAGTACCATCTTTGGTTTGTAACATCACACCTAGATCTGGCTGCCTGTTTACGGGTGGGGGGGGGTGAAAAGGAGTGAGATTTTCCTGGTGTCCTGACCGACAATCCCCAGGTAAACTTATTTTCGTGTGGCAACTGTGTATTTATTTTTGGATATAAGTGGTTTCGTATTTCAGGTTGAATTTCAGGATTCTGCACAATTCTGTGCCGTCTTACCAACGTGGTCTTACAGGCTAAGACGCGGTGGAATTTCTGGACCTCGGGTGTCTTCATTTACTGCTGGCACTACGTCAAAGTGCTGTAAATGGAAATATTTTAATGTTCATGGCTGGCCAAGAAGTCTATGTACTAACATACCACCACTGAACTGTGTTAAGTGTCTGGAGCGCTGACAATGTGCAAACAATCTCACAGAGTTGTTACCAGAATCCACTGAAATAACTGCTATGTGTTAAAGAAAAACTGATGCTTTCCTGTGGATGGATGGCCATAAGTTGTCATCATCTGTCAAAACAAACCATGCTCCAAAAGGGCCTATATTTATTTTACACATTCAAATTTATTGCACTTAAAAAGAATCACAGAAACCAGCAGTCGGATGCTCCATCCAATGGCAAAACATTCACTCGAATAAAACTCTTCCACGTAATGTTAATTATTTTCCCCCACATCTATACAGTCACTGCACTTCACAGTAAATCCTTGTCAAGTGTTTTGAGACATCCTCCCGACATGAAGAGTGCTATCAAATGTAAGGATTATTTGCAGATAGGTTGACACAATCATGGAAAAAAAAAACCTCAGCGAATTCAATTTGAACAAAAAAAAAGTTGTATTAATTTCCCAGGAATTGGACATGTTCCAACAACAACAACAAATTACATTTGTATAGCGCCATTCACGTCAGGAGGACGTTGATCTGTTTCAACGAGCCTTCAACTAGTTAATCCAAACCAGATGTACATGTGCATTCAGATGCAAATGGATGGTCAACCTGCTCAGTGGCCAGTGGACAGCAAATTCTCAACTCCCTCCAAATCTCCCCCATTTGACGTAAGAGTTGAGGGTCAGTGTTAATTTGTGGTCCACAGACAGCACTGTCCTGACTTCATTTTGAAGCACCGAAGACTGGGCTGATGAGTCTACTAACTTCCATTGATTTCATGACAGCTTGAACGCCACTTTCTTCGGGTTAAATCGAGGACGCGGACCTGGTTTGAGTTTTAGAAATGCGGTGAAATAAAACACCCAAATAAAAAAAAAAGTACAATTTGTTATTTGTTTTTAACGAAATGTGTCTTCAAAGCTGTTGAAGCTGAGTTATCGCAAGTTGCTGTTTCGGATTTGTGTGTTTAACACCAAGAGGAAGGAGTCACTATATTATTATAATAATAATAGTAATCATAATAATACGTACACTTGGCATAGCGCCTTTCACGTCAAGAGAACATCCCAAACCATTTCACAGGATTTACCGCATTTTGTAGGAGATCTGCGTGACCCACTGACACTCAACGGAGAATTCCTTTTTAGAAATTTTGTTGAGAAATACAGTACCACAAATCGGACCCCATTATCTCAGGCAGTAAACTGACGGTGATAATATTCCCTCCATGGCTGTTTTTTGGGACACTGCTGTGCGCAAACTGGTTGCCACGTTTCGCCCACAAAATACTCAGTCAGTCCACTTTGCAGTGTATCCTGTGAAGCACTTCGAGATGTCTTGACGACGTGATACGCAACAATTATTATCATTACTATTTACTTCAGTGACGAATAGGCTCAAAATTTTACTTTGATGATAATATAAAGACGATTAAAAAACAAGTTTTTCTTAAAAAGAAAGTATTTAAGAAACTTTCAGTGATTCTAGCAATGGTGGAACAAGGAGTAGTTATATCTGCAGCAGAAGTATAATAGCCCGAAAAGAGGGTAAAGCAACTGGTGTCAGATGAGAGTGGACATGCGACGTTAAAGAAAGTTTCTTCTCAATTTATCAAGATATGGAGTCAGAAAATTGCACCCCCTCCTCCGCCTATCTCTCCACATCTCTCATTCTTCAATGTCAATTATTATATTTGCCCACGTATCACATTATTATTATTATTATTATTCACCATTGGTTCTGTCACTCCATCACATAATAAGGCAATATTTTTTTTCAAATGACCCAATGGTTTTCTTATTCAAACGTAACAGTCAGCTTAAGAAAACATTAAGGGTAATGCTCAATGCATTGCTTCATGCACAGTGACTGCTTCTGGAGTGAATCATAAATAGTGTGTGAATCTATATTTTTTCGAACGGTGAATGCAATCACTGTTTTAGAGGTCGGTGTGTGTAAATCCTAGCGTCCCTTTAGAATAGACGGGGAAAGGAGTAGGTGAATTATTTTCTATAAGGCAATTCTTTATTTGCAGCAGTTTTCCATGAACTGTTGATGTAGTACAGTATTGCCATACATACTACAGTGTCTGTGATACATTTGGTAGTGAGAGAATCTTCCGCAGTGTCTTGTGGATGACAATTATTGCATTTAATTATTATATATAGTGTAGGGATTGCACTGTTGGAATTTTATCCCTGTGAACTTCATAAACCATTTCAACAGTGAGTTTATTTCAGACTATTGAAGTTTGTTTCAGACTAATCACCTCTTAAAAAATAATAATAATAATTTGGTCACTCAATCCCACGACCGCTTGTGAGACGCTGCTGCCGTGTTTCGCCCACAAAATATACAGTCAATTCACTTTACAGTATATTCTGTGAAGCGCTTTGAGATATTTCAACATGGTGATAAGGCGCTATATCAGATGCAGGGATTATAATTGTTATTATTATTATTATCTTTAGAACCCCGAGAAGGCTAAAAGAAATTGGTTGTGGTTGACTTTGACACTGTTTTCTGCAGGAAAAGTGTCATTCAAAATTCATAAAGATGGCCTTTCCAAAAATATCATTAACGTATGAAAAGGGACGGACTGTCATCAATTTAGCTGCAGTCCAGGCCTCAATATAAACTGGGATCGGCTTGACCAAGAGCTACAATTAGTCTTGATAGACCAATAATTGGGCTGCTCTTTGAAAATAGACACCATTTGACCCCGTTTGCATCCTGAGTCACAAGGCCCATAAAACAGTTGCTTACTTTAGCAGCATAAAAGCATCTCCAGTGAGCTATGGCACGCTAAGCAAAACAAAAATAGTTATTGTAGTTTTAATGGGTGCGCATGCATTCTCCAGCATCTCTCTAGCAATAGTCTTTGAAACAGATTTTAACAGCCGCTCCTTTTTCTTTCCGGATATTGGAATGCATCAGTCTCATTCTGTTCAGTGTGATAACGAAGGGGTGTTTCTCAGACGTGTTTGTGTTTCAGCTATTCCAGGAACCCCTCTCCTCCGCAGAATCACTGGTTTATGTAATCGAAGGTTTATGAACTCTCTGCCTGATTTTCTTTCTCAGTAAAACTTTGTAACCCGACTGAAATTGCTTCTCTGTTTTACAAGCCACACCGGCGGTATTAAAACGCTAACAGACTGAAGGCACCATTCAGTTGAGGAGCACAGCATGTATGGGATTTGTTTATAAAAGAGTCTCCCCTTGCAAAGAAAAATGCTTTTGCAGGACTTTTTCCCTCTGTGGTCTCGCCACAGTTTGCTTCCAAACACATCACTGCACGGCAAAGACTTAATGGCAACGTCTTTCTGTGAAAATCTGCTGTTTTCCCTCTGCTCAGACTGAAATGGTTTAATGTTGACTTTAGTTTGTTATGTCCTCTTCCTCGGTATCCTCTTTTGTTACTCATGCTCATGCCTATCTCTCGATGACCTTAATTTTGCTTCTCGGATGACCTGCCAGGAAGAGAGCTTCAGTGAAGCAGGAAAGAATCCATTTGTGTTTCTCTCTCCCAGATGTCTTGAGTATGACTAAGTAAGACTTGTGACTTGTGTTAGAAACCCCCTTGCCTGAACATGAATTCACAATTTGACGCGAATGGTGTGTGTAGCTGTACAGTCCGTGTGTAGCTATACAGACTGTGTGTGTAGCTGACAGATTGTGTGTGTTTAGCTGTGAAGACTGTGTGTGTAGCTGTACAGACGGTCTGTGCAGATGGCGCTATATCAATGCAATTTATTGTTGTTGTTGAGACTACAGGGTACAAATTAATAATAATAACCCTCGCATTTGATATAGCGCCTTGTCACGTCTTCGAGACGTCTCAAAGCGCTTCACAGAAATATACTGTAAAGTGGAATTGACTGGGATATTTTGTGGATAAAAATGCCCACATATTGTAACATGAGTGAGTAGAAATTCCACCGAGGTCTGAATTTACTCTCCATGTGTACCATTGCGGAGAATGCAAATTGTGTCAAAATTCTTAAATGCAGTCTTTAATTTTGAAGCCAGTTTAGTGTCAGTGTCTTTTAAGTCCTCCAAAAAAAAAACGGGGCTTCAAAGTTTAGACCGAATTCAACAATTCGCTCAATTCTGCACATTCTGAAATGCTATGTGAATAGAGCAAACCCAGGATCATGTTCTGGAACTGCTCTGCTGATGTGTTAATTATCGCTATTGATTACGCCCAGTTGACATCTAATTGTTGGTTTGATTTTTCCGCTGACAACTTTGCAAGTACTTTGTGAGCATGGCCAGGGAAACTGGCTGTTGGGGCCTTTTTCGAGACGCTAGTCCACATGAAAGGTGCTATAATTACGTTTTTCATCACAATGAGCTGGGATTGTATGAAAACAAAATACCGAGTTATGATGAGACTCCACTGCTATTAACACCTCTCCCTCTTACAGACCTTCGTTCCCTTATAAAGCCTCTGCTTCACTGCCCAGCTCCACCATAGGGCATGTTACTAGTTAAATAAATAGTGCCAGTGTTCAGTGGAACCTGCTCAACGATCTTGCTGAGTTGCACATCAGAACTCATACACGAAGGCACAATGATGAAAGGAAGTTCCTCCGCAGATTGATTTCCTGGTGGATGGGTTTAGAGGTGCCGCAATGTAAATGATTGAATCCAGCAGTCCTCTTGCCAGTTTCACATACAGTACTATAGCTTTAATAGTGCATTGAGCGAGTGCTCAAACCAGCAATTGCCAGATGTCTCCTGACCAACTAGTGACTGTCCTTGGCGGCTGGTTGGTGGAGGGGGTATGGGGGGGGGGATGGTGAAGGGCGTGAATATAGAGTCTCTTTGAGGCTGAGTTGGCTCCAAATGAAACTGGGAGACAGTGCACATTCCAACCAAAGAGTAATCGCTACGCATATTTGGAACTCTCAGTCTGGTTTGAATACTCTTAAGTATGGTGATGGGTTTCTGATGTGTCGGACACTCAGCAGACTGACACCAAAATTCTAGAGCGCCTGTTCCGTAAGCCAGAGTCCATTTCAGTTGCTTACGTTTGCTTATTTTGAATATTATATTGAAAAAACAATTGATGTCTCTTGTATTAAAACATCAGCTTTAGAGTCACTTACAGAACTCAGCGTCATGAACAAATGTTTGGAGGTTTTATAGACAGGAACTTGAACAATCACAAGATAGAGTGACATGGCATAGGTAAAGCCATTCGGCCCGGCTATACAGGTTGGGTTGAAGAAGACCCTTTGGCCCATCTGATCTTTTCCCTCCAAAACACCCAACCTACCATCCTTTCATCACAGGATCAAGCTGTTTCTTGTATAAATTCAGTGTCCTGGCCTCAATCAGCCTTTCCTGGTAACCTGTTTCAGTCGTTAATTACCCTGTGGGTAAAGATGTCTGTCGTGGGATTGTCTTTTGTAATGAGACCCACGTCCTCTTGTTGTATTTTACTGGTAGAGAGAAAAAAAAAGCTGCAAACGCTGGAAATCTAACAGATAATGTTGGAAATCCAGAGCGTATGAATGAGAAAGATCGGTTATTGTTTGGGGTTGGACCTTTCATCAGCATATGATTTTAAATCATTGCGTCCAACTTCTATTTCAAGTAGAAACTTTGCAAAAGGTGGATGTGAAATACAGTATCGACTTTGTGGCTCTTACTATCAATTGAGCTATCGATCGATCATCTTTCCCTTCCCCAGCGCAGACACCAAGCTATTACTGTTGAGCACCTTGGCACATCCTATCGTTGTGACAGGCATTACATTAATTTGCATTGTGCTGTAATTTGCTGTGCAACTGTACAATGTTCTGATCTCAACGCTCTGCTGCTCTTTTGTTTCCAAAACCATGAATGCCGCCTGACCTACAAACACATCACATTGGCAGACGTTTCATTGGGAAGAATGTACGTTCTGTTCCAGATTGAAATCAGAATAAGCCGGCCAGGAAGAGCAGTGAATGCCGCGTATGGTGAGTGAGAGAAGGACAGAGGGAGGAAAGGAATAACAGGAAAGGAAGCAGGAAAGAGAAAACACACGGAGGCAAAGCGATGGAGTCAACGGGGTTAGACTGAACGGGAAACGGGCGGTCGGACAAAACAACACTGGGGTCACAGACCTACTCAACATAACAGAAAACAAGATGAGAAAGAACAGAGTTCAGTTGGAGTATTTAGTCAGAAAGGCTCACGAGGAACCTGATGGAGCTTGGAGCAGAAAGGAGTAACTACAAATAAATGCCGACAGTAAATAGCAAAAGATATAAGGACGTTGAAACCAGGCTCACATTGTCGTCTTGCTGGTTTTGATGAGGGGGAGGCCGGTACAACAATTCAAGCATTCTCTTTACACAGCGACTGGGGTGGCTCGGCAGGTCTACACTGTGGATAAAAGTTAGGTTGTTTCTCATTGCCAGCTGGAAAAGTTCGAAGGGAATTGAGTTTGAACAGCCTTAAAACAGGTTCCATTGAGTACAGATGCACGGCATAAAATCACCCATAATTCAACACAGATTGATCCAGTTTTATCCCGAGAGGCCATCTGGAGAGTCAGTGTGGGAAACTGAGCCTCCAATTTCTCACTGTCTCAGCCTGAAGACCATTGGCTTGAAACGCAAGATTATGGGCAAAGTTTGAAAAACTCTGAAGTTCGCTCTGGATTTGGAAGCCGCGCTTCTATCTAAGACCGTGAGGATTTCTGCGCCTCTCACGTAAAATTGCATGAGCGGGCACACCCCTGCGGTTCGGCTGAGCCACGGTCTCAGGGACACAAACGACACGGCATTACTGTGTAGCTGGCATCAGGGGTAGGTTTTTCTTCCGAGACTGAGTGACCAAGGTAGAAATGGGCCCCTGTTCTCTACGACTGCAAGCCCTCACTGGGACAAGCGTGACATTTGATCCAAGTAACATAAACATTACAAGCATGGGAAGGTTGGGGCCTTGAAGGAAAGATTACAAGGTTTTTTTTTTCCCCCCCCACCCCCAATTGCAAGCTTTTCGCTCTTAGAAGAGCTGGAACACAGACGTTGGGCCAAATGGCCTTCTGTGTTGTTAATAGTCCTGTAGCTCAGTAGTTAGAGCACTCGCTTTGCGAGCGAGACACCTGGGTTCAATTCCAGGCAGAGGGCGAAACCTTGGACAAGTTTCCTTACTCCACACAGAGCCTAATAATAATCCCTCCAAAACCAAAACAATAATAAATTGGTCATTTTCAACCCACGGCTGTTTGTGGGGACGCTGCTGCGCGCAATTGGCTGCCGCGTTTCGCCCACAAACATATACAGTCAATTCACTTTACAGCATATTCTGTGAAGCGCTTTGAGACGTCGAGAAGACGTGAAAAGCGCTATATCAAATGCGAGGATTATTATTATTATTATTTCTATGGTTCTAAGTACAGTAAAATTCTCACAAGCCTTATCTTTAATAAATTAATAAATAAATAGTTGTAGATGCATCCGAGTCCCATTCAGTTTCCTACCTAAAAAAAAACTTTGATTTCTTTGCGCAGAGCGTATTTTATAAATCGGGTAAACGGCTGAAACGTAACGGTTTCTTGGTCCCAAATACATCCTAAATTCTAGGCAAATCGCCTCCTAACTCAGAACACCACGACTGCGCTTGCCAGCTGCAGTGATGAAGTCCCACTTGCACAGGGCAGTGCAGTAAGAGTGCAGTCTGTTGACCGAGGTACTACCGAGGTGTTTGTTGAATAAAATCCGACTTGTGCAATTTTGCCTGTAACTCATACTTTGCATAAGTCACAGTAAACGTTGTGGTGCCACTGGTACGACTCATGCGATTTTTACTGCATTAGGCACTTTTGTATCGTCGCTTCGAACGCAACAACAACAGCAACTTGCCACGATACGGCAGCCGTCACACAGGATAGCGTCCCAGCGCTCTGAGCGAAGGCCGAAGAGAATTCAAAATGTTGAGATATTGCGTGCATCGAGCTTACAACGTCCATGTTCTAGACTCCAATGTTCAAGTAACATCTACAATAATAATCTGAATGATAATACGCGACTGAATTAGCGACTGGAATGCCACGAAGGCCTCAAAGCGCTTCGCAATTTTTCTACCGCAGAGTGTAGTGGCTGTGTATCGTGTTAGCATGTGCGGAAGCCAATTTTGCATCCAGCGTTGACTCATCAACAGCCACGGAGTAAATGACCGATTTTATTGGGGGGATTGTTGGCCAGGGTAACAGGAGAAACTTCCATCTCTTTTCTAACAGTGTCATCGGATCTTTATTGTCCGCCTAAACAGGCAGATTGACCTCATCTGAGTGACGGACAGCACCTCAAGGACTGAACTGGTGGATCGGATTAGACTATGAGGTCAAAGTTCCAACATTTATAATATAATATTAATATTAAATATTCTGCAACTTTTTATACGACAATTACTTTTGACGGTTAAACCACTGGTCCTTGTGTACTGTGCTGAGTACTTAAAAAAAGGTAACATAAATCTTGTCGCTATATAGAAATATGTGTGTATATATATATATAAAACCCCATTATGTGGAAAGAACATCTTTACAAAATATGCTCGAAAATTGTAGGGTTATGACAGATGAATTATATTAATTTGTAAAATGGTACAATCAATACCACATGTTGCGTTAATACATAAAGGCAAGCCCTGTGGTATGGAAGAGTTGGGAAATCTAGAGCAGATGATTGCAGAGATATTTTAATAACAAGATGTCAGGTTGAATTGTGAACACGGAATTCATCTGCGAGTTTTACATAAAATGCGAAAGGAACGACATGCAATAAAAAGCGATCAACATGGAACTCGTGTTCCAAATAAAATTCTGCCAAGTTCCAAACTGTCTGGTTGCGAACTGACTGCATCTTAAATGAAATTGCCTCCATTACCCAACACAGTGATAACACGTTAAGCCTGCCCTTCTTCGTTCTAATATGTTGAACTACAAAGCACAAACAAATACCAACAAGAAATACAACAATTAGTGCAGCTTCAGAGATCAGAAAAAAATTGTGTTGTATAATGTAACAGTGTAATAATAATCATAATAATCCTTGCATTTGGTATAGCGCTTTTCACGTGGGGAGGACGTCCCAAAGCGCTTCACAGAACACACTGTAAAGTGAATTGACTGTATATTTGTGGGCGAACGCGGCAGCCAATTGCGCACAGCAATGTCCCACAAACAGTCGTAGATTGAAAATGACCAATTTATTATTGTTTTTGGTTTTGGAGGGATTATTATTAGGCTCTGTGTGGAGTAAGGAAACTTGCCCGAGGTTTCGCCCTCTGCCTGGAATTGAACTCAGGTCTCTCGCTCGCAAAGCGAGTGCTCTAACCACTGAGTTACAGGACTCCACAGCTACAGGACTCCACGTGTATTCTCCCAATGTAAACACAAGTTACTTCTTAAATGAGTCCAGTGGCTACCATCACCGTTCCCTTTGTTTCTTATCCTCTGTGTAAATAAAAACGTCTTGGTGGCTCTTCTAAATGCCTTTCACGACTCTGAGCCTTTTGTTCCGCTACCTTGGCGTAGCTTACAAAAACGTTAACTTTCAGCTTTTATGGATAATATAGTGTTTATTTACTACCCTCCCGCCTCTCACCCCCACCCTCCCTACTCCCTGATCCCAACCCTTCCCCCCCGCCACCGCCTCCCACCAATCCCGGACTGTCCAGCGCCTTGGGACATCCTCCCGATGTGAAAGGCGCTATACAAATGTAATTTTGCATTGTATGGCACACATGTATGGCATTACCTTGGCTCAGTTGATAGCATTCTTATTTGCATCCTGAGTAGGAAGATTGTGCGTTCAAGTGCTGGGACTTGAGCCCATGCTCTAAGCTGACACTTAGGGTTGTGCTGCATTGTCGGGGGGTGCTGTACTTCAGATAAGGGGTTAAACCGGTGGTGGCCAACCTTTATGGTCAGCCAACAAAATAAATTTTCTTGATTGAATGTTTCTTGATTTACGCCTTAAACCTGCTCAGCTGGATGTCAGACATACCATTGCACGATTTGAAAAGAGAAGGGCGTTTCTTCCGGTGTCCTGGCCAACAATCCTCCAGATAAAATAAATCATATACTTCACGGCTGTTTGTGGGACATTGCTGCGTACAAATTAACTGCAATGTTTGCCTAGAAGTACACAGTGACTAATAAAATCCTGCGAAGTGCTTCAAAACATTTTGACAATGTGGTAAGGCATAATGCAGGGATTATTATTAAATTAAATTATACAAGTATGCAACCATGTAATTTCGTTAATTAATTCTCAAGAATATAACTATCTTTCAGTGCAGATGAGTATAGAGTTTCAAATGAAAAAGCATTTCAAGCACAACGAACACCCCCTTCTATCAAGAGATTTACCAGCGTCTGAGTATTCAGTGTCTTAATAATAATAATCCTTGCATTTGGTGTAGCGTCTTTCATGTCAGGAGGACGACTCAAAGCAATTTGTAATGGTAATGGAAACAAATACAGATCAAGTTAAGATATCAACAGGATTATGCTTTTAGGTAAAGGAAACCTATGAACTGCAATGCATATAAATATAGACAATGCAAAGTTTACCCATCAGAGTCACTTGTTTATTTTGTGAGGGGTGATGCAGCCAGATATGCAACAGACGCAACATAGCTTAAGTCCTGCGTCTGTCAATTGGCAGAAGGGAAGGAAGCACTGGGTCTTTATTAGGAGAGCAAGGTCAAAATAGGGAGAGATACTAAGCAGGGTGTCTCAAGGGCCTGTAATGTGACCCCTCCTGTTGCTCATGTATATTAAATGACCTGGATTCACAGACCCAGTGTTAGGTAGTTACATTTGGAGATGACACCAAGTTGGGGGTGAACCGTGGAGTCAGAGGAAGCAGCAAAGGTCCTACAAAGAGAGCTTGATAGAATATGTACACGGTAAATTAAGTTAATTCTGATAAGTGCCAGATTCTGCATTTCGGAAACACAATTACTCCGTGGATGTGATAGAACTCGTCAAGGGAGAAGCTGAAAGAGATTTAGTGACTCATCGCTCACTATGTCAAAACAGTTTCAGTAATTATAAAAAGATTAACAGGATGCTGGGTTATATTGCTAAATCAATTGAATTTAGATCCTCAGACATCATTTATACTCAGGATATAGAATGCCCTGTTCAGACCACACCTTGAATACTGCTCACAGTTCTGGTTATCATACGTTTGCTGCCGAGGACCTTGAGGTAGTGCAGAGGAGAGTAATGAGGATAATAATAATAATAATCCTTGCATTTGATTTAGCGCCTTGTCACGTCTTCAAGACGTCTCAAAGCGCTTCACAGAATATACTATAAAGTGAATTGACTGTACATTTTGTGGGCGAACGCGGCAGCCAATTACGCACAGCAGTGTCCCACAAACAGTCGTGCATTGAGTGACCGCATGACTATTATTATTTTTTTAGAAGGGTTTATTACGCCCGAAAAAGCAATCTGATAATCGACCAACAACCGGGTTCCTACTCGCTGCTAGGTGAACAAAGGCGTGTGGAGTAAGGAAACTTACCCAACGTTTCGCCCTGCCGGGAATCGAACCCAGGTCCTCTCACTTGCGAGGTAAGTGCTCCAACCACTAAGCTTGGATGATCCCCAGTGTTAGATAAAAATGTTATGAGCAATGATTAGACACGTTCTTATGAGCATCTCTTATGATCTTATGCTCTTCAGTCTTGAGAGAAGATGACTCAGAGGGGATCTCATAGAGGTGTACAAAGTTTTAAATTAGATTGGAAAAGTAAATCCAGATTAATACTTTAGGATGCAATAAGACAGCGGAATAAGAGGCCATTGTAGTGTATTGGTCGGAGCACTCGCCTCACAAGCAGGAGGACCTGGGTTCAATTCCCAACAGGGCGAAACCTTAGGCAAGTTTCCTTACTCCACACGCCTCTGTTTACCGAGCAGTAAGTAGGAACCCAGTTGTTAGTTGATTGGCGGATCACTTTTCTGGGGGTAATAATCCCTTCCAAAAAAAATAATAATAATATTTTGGTCACTCAATCCACGACTGTTTGTGGGACGCTGCTGCGCACAATTGGCTGCTGCGTTTCGCCCACAAAATAAATGCAGTCAACGCACTTAGCAGTGTATTCTGTGAATCACTTTGAGACGTCTCAACCAAACCAATCTTGTGATGGTGTGATATATTTGAATCCGATTGGCAAGTGCAGTGATTGCATATATTATATATTACATACAGTATATATAAAATGTGCTAAGGACTTTAATTATTTTTTAATGCTCCTATTGAGGAACCCAGCTGAAGGCCTATAGCCCGCAAGACAGGAGACTTGGAAAGTTCACGGGAGGAGAGGAGACACAAGAGGAGTGGATGGGTTACGCTGAGCCTGGGTTTCAGAAGCCGACACATCTGTAAGATACACATATTAAAGTCGTGAAAGTCGGTCTCACTTGTACGAACGGTTAGTTTCAATGGTCATATTGAAATCATTTCATAAGAATCCTCGCATTTGAGATAACGCCTCACCACAACATCAAGATGTTTCTAAGCACTTCACAGAAATGTTTGTAGAGTGCAGCGCAGCCAGCAGTCAATTCTCTTTGGGAATTGTTGGCCAGGATATCGAAAGAAACTCCTCTTCTTTTCAAACAGTGCCGTAGGATCCTTAACATCCACCCGAACAAGCAGACTGGATCTTGGTTTAATGACTCCATCTTTGACGATGCAATGCACAACAACACTGCATTGTGTCAGCCGAGACTGTGAGCTCAAAGTCCCATACATACTTTTTATATATAATAAGGACGTTAAGTGTCAACGGATTATATACTAAGGAAAGGATATCACAAGATAGTTTCAGATGGAGACCCTTTGACAACAACAACAACAACTTTGACTCATTTTATCGTTATCCTTCAAAGTACCAACCCAACTTCTTCACATAGCGGCGTCGAGCTGCTTCTTAAATAATTCCAACGTCCCTTCCTGGTAACCCATTCCCTTAGTGTTGTGTCTGTACTAAAATGGCACTTTTCAAGTCTGTGCTTCTTGTCCTGCTGTTTTGACAAACCAGATAGTATTGTTGCGGGTTTACCTTCTCTATTATTGTTGTACGTAGGGATTAACCTGCTGTTACCATATCAGCAGCAGATGGATCGCTGGAGGCTGAATTTTATTTTGGAAAGGTTTCAAACTGGAATCAGTCGACTTGCTCGCCCTGGAAATTGCTTCAAGAATCTCAAGAACTCACAGCAAAAGGTAAGTTCACGAACATGAAAAGTCCGGGGGCAGAAGCATTTCCCTAGAATAAAAAAACCCGGTGCAAAATTTGACCTTGAATTTGTTTCGACACACGAGAACACTGCGAAGCATCTATTCGTGTTACTTCACTAACGTCAAGTGAAAAGTACATCATCATTAACTCCTCAGGAAGGAATTGAAGCATCGGAAAGGACTCCATTACCAACAGGGGACTTAGCGCTTTGGCTTTATGAGATGAGGCTTCAGAGCTAAAGTATTTATTTCCAATTAAAAAAGTGCGAGAGATGGCATGATCCATAGCTTTAAAGGGATGAGAGGCATGGGTGGTGTAAATCGAAGCAGCCTGTTTGATTTAGATTGTCAACTAAATTCAAGGCAAAAGTATTTGCTTAACAAGCCTAAACAGGACGACAATTTACAGTACAATTTTGGTTTACACAATCATATCAATTACCGAAAAGAAGAGAGGAATGTCACTTGTCTCAGCTCTCCTCAGAAAGCTCCCACGGCAATTTTTGAAAACAGAAAGGAATTTCTCCCAGTGTCCTGGCCAACTATCCCCAAATAGTATAAGTGATTCGTTCACTTCACGCCTCTATATGTTACATTTCTGCGAGCAAATCGGTTGCTGTGTTTTTTTCCACGAAACGTACACGACGGCCATGTCCCGTGAAGTGTTTCGGCCTATCCTCCTGACTTCAAAGGCGTTATACCAAATTCTAAGCATTAATATTAAGTATAGATTGATACGAGTTCCTCTACTGGACCTATATACTCTTAATTCCAATTTGACAGTGATGCTCTCTCATGGTGATACACCTTGCTGACTATTATTATTATTATTAATATCCACCCACGCCCATTTTGATGATTGCAGACAGTTAGCAGTGATACCTCCAACAGTGCTCGTGTGCCATTGATTGCTTCTCACAGGCTATTTTACGGACGGTGATTTTAAACCTGACAGTAATTGCCTGTATTGATCCGCTTGTATTTCACAACTGAACACAAATCTGATATCGCCGTTCAGACACAGTTCAGTAGTTTGCTCCTTGCTGGTGCTTTGGGCTGTTGAACGCCTCGTCCCTCTGCATTCCCTTCCTCCTAGAATTCTTCTCACCTCCCATTTAAAAACTCCTGTACGTTAAATGCCATTGAACTCGAACGCCATTCAGGATCTCGTCCGCGTCAGGGTGTAAAGCTGCTAACTTGCAACCTAACTACTGGGTTTATTTTACTTATGGTTCCCTTCCTCGAGGTTAGAATGCTGTTAATGATTAGCAACTCAAGCGAACGGCCGCTTTATCTGGGGGGGGTGGTTACACTGGGAGACCCTCCCTTCTCCTTCCGAATAGTGCCACAGGGTGGTTCGCATCCACCTGAGCAGGCAGTGGGGAACTCGGTTGAACGTCTCACCCGACGGACGGAACCCCCCTTGACGTACGTGCATTGCTTCTCGTGCCCGCAACACAAAAGGCAGTTCCGACTCGCGCAGCTGCGGACCTCTCTCCCGCCTCCCAAGTAAAGTTACCGTCCTTTGCGCGTGGAGCTGGGCTCAGTCGCGGGCGCGGCATCGGGCGCGAAGCGGGCTGGGATAGAACGAACGCGGGCACACCGTGGGTGTGTGTGTGTGTGTGTGCGGGTCCGTGCGGTGTGCTTCCTGCTTCTGTTTTCCTGAGCCGTGGTGCACAGGTGCGGGAGACCCGCAGATGTGGAGTCCTGTAGCTCAGTGGTTAGAGCACTCGCTTTGCAAGCGAGAGACCTGAGTTCAATTCCAGGCAGAGGGCGAAACCTTGGGCAAGTTTCCTTACTCCACACAGAGCCTAATAATAATCCCTCCAAAACCAAAAACAATAATAAATTGGTCATTTTCAATCCATGACTGTTTGTGGGACATTGCTGTGCGCAATTGGCTGCCGCGTTCGCCCACAAATATACAGTCAATTCACTTTACAGTGTGTTCTGTGAAGCACTTTGGGACGTCCTCCCGACGTGAAAAGCGCTATATCAAATGCAAGGATTATTATTATTATTAGTAGATGTCAGCGGTGGCCCCGGCAAGGATCACAAAGAGACTCGCACCGCTGACCGATCAGCGTCCTTCCTGGAGCGAGCTCTGTGACGTCAGCAGAGCGGCCCCGAGACAGTCGGACCGTAACACGCTCTGTTATAGTCTGGGGACTCATTTTAAACACCACCCCCCCCCCCCCCCACCCACCTCCCACCCCCACAGCTACCAAGTTATAATGGGTTCGGACGTTCGATTCAAGACGACG